>NW_028322239.1:11668906-11820625 GCF_059928025.1 Delphinapterus leucas
TGGAAGCTCCAAGCAGTTGTCCCAGAGCACCGAGGCAATGGGATCCATGCCGGATTGAAGTCACAGCAGAGGGACCACATCCTGACACTGTGAGCAACCCAGCCATTGTGACCCCAGAGAAGAAGGCCCAAAACCGCATGGGGATGGGTACCTGGCAGTAGTGTCCTCTCACCACTCAGCACGTATCAGAAAATGTGGGTACCCAGCAGTTAGGTCCTGACACCAGAATGTCCTCATCACCGAGAGGAGAAGGCTCCCAGAACGCTCCAACTGCCGCCAGAGGGCCGACCTCACCAAGGCGGGGTGTGCCAGCCAGGCAGGAGTGACCTCAGGGCAGAGGGCCAACCTTACGAAACTCTGAGGAACCCAACCAGGATGAGACTCTCACCAGAGGGCCCACATCCCCAAGGGGATGGGAACCAGGCAGGAGTGTTCTCACTCCAGTGGGGCCACATCATTGAAAGGCGAGGAACCCTCCACATGTGGCCTCAAACCAGAAGACCCACATCAACAAGGGGCTCAGAGTGAGGCAGGCAGGAAGTGTCTCACAACACACGGCCCATAGAAGAAAAAAGGTAAGGAATCCTGCAGTTGGAAGCTCCAAGCAGGTGGCCCAGAGCACCGAGGGTATGGGATGCATGCCGGAGTGAACTCACAGCAGAGGGCCCACATCCTGACACTGTGAGCAACCCAGCCGTTGGCACCTCAGAACAGAAGGCCCAAATCCGCATGGGGATGGGAACCTGGCAGGAGTGTCATCGCACCAGTGGGCACACATCAGAAAATGTGGGGAGCCCAGCAGTTAGGGCCTGACGCCAGAGGGCCCCCATAACCGACGGGAGGAGGCTCCCAGCACGCTCCAACTGCAACCAGAGGGCCCATGTGGCCAAGGTGACGTGTGCCAGACAGGCAGGAGTGACCTCACAGCAGAGGACCCACCTCCCAGAAGTGTGAGGAATCAAGCCAGGGTCAGACTCTCACCAGAGGGCCCACATCAACAAGAGGATGGGAACCAGTCAGGAGTGTCCTCACACCAGTGGGGTCACATACCTAAAAGGTGAGGCAACCGGCACATGTGGCCTCAAACCAGAGGACCTACATCACCAAGGGGCTTGGAGTGAGGCAGGCAGGAGGAGCCTCACACACAGGGCCCAAAGTATAAAAAAGGGGCGGAATCCAGCAGTTGGAACCTCCCAGCAGTCGCGCCAGAGCACAGAGGCTATGGGATCTAGGCCTGAGTGAACTAACACCAGAGAACCAACATCACGAAACTGTGAGCAACCCAGGCGATGGGACCACAGAGCAGAAGGCCCACATCCGCATGGGGATGGGAACCTTACAGGAGTGTCCTGGCATCACTGGGCTCAGTCAGAAAACGTGGCTTGCCCAGCAGTTAGAGCCTGATGCCAGAGGGCCCTCATCAGCTAGGAGAGGAGGCTCCCAGCAGGCTCCAACTGCCACCAGATGGCCAACGTCACCAAGGCAATGGGAGCAAGACAGGCAGGAGTTACCTCACAGAAGAGGGCAAATGTCACAGAAGGGTGAGGAACCCAGGCAGGATAAGACTCTCACCAGAGGGCCCACATCACCAAGGGGATCGGAACCAGGCAGAAGTATCCTCACACCAGTGTGGCCAAATAATGGAAAGGTGAGGAACCCAGAACATGTGGCCTAAACCACAGGAACCACATCTCCAAGGTGCTCAGAGTGAGGCAGGCAGGACTAGCCTAACAACACAGGGCCCATAGATTAAAAAATGTGAGGAATCCAGCAGTTGGAACCTCGTAGCAGGCGGCCCAGAGCACGGAGTCTATGGGATCCAGGCCGAACTGATCTCTCAGCAGAGGGCCCACATCATGAAACTGTGAGCAACCCAGCCGTTGGGACCTCAGAGCAGAAGGCCCACATCCGCATGGGGATGGGAACCTGGCAGGAGTATCCTCGCACCACTTAGTACGTACTAGAAAATGTGGGTACCCAGCAGTTAGGGCCTGACGCCAAAGGGCCCTCATCACTGAGGGGAGGAGGCTCCCAGCCCGCTCCAACTGCCACCAGAGGGCCGACGTCGCCACGGCGGCGTGTGCCCACCAGGAAGGAATGACCTCAGAGCAGAGGGCCAAGCTCACAGAAGTGTGAGGAACCCAACCAGGATCAGACTCTCACCAGAGGGTCCACATCACCAAGGGGATGCGAACCAGGCAGGAGTGTGCTCACACCAGTGGGGCCACATCATTGAAAGGTGAGGAACCCAGCACATGTGGCTTCAAACCAGAACAGCCACATCAAAAAGGGGCTCGGAGTGAGTCATGCAGGAGATGTCTCACAACACAGGGCCCATAGAAGAAAAAAGATGAGGAATCCAGCAGTTGGAAGCTCCAAGCAGGTGGCCCAGGGCACCGAGGCAATGGGATCCATGCCGGAGTGAACTCACAGCAGAGGGCGCTCATCCTGACACTGTGAGCAACCCAGCTGCTGGGACCTCAGAACAGAAGGTCCAAACCTGCATGGGGATGGGAACCTGGCAGGAGAGTCATCGAACCAGTAGGGCCACATCCCTAAAAGGTGAGGCAAACGGCACACGTGGTCTCAAACCAGAAGACCTACATCACCAAGGGGCTCGGTGTGAGGCAGGCAGGAGGAGCCTCAAAACACAGGGCCCAAAGTATAAGAAAGGTGAGGAATCCAGCAGTTGGAACCTCCCAGCAGGCGGCCCAGAGCACAGAGGCTATGGGATCTAGGCCTGAGTGAACTAACACCGGAGTGGCAACATAAGGAAACTGTGAGCAACCCAGGTGTTGCGACCACAGAGCAGAAGGCCCACATCCCCATGAGGATTGGAACCTTACAGGAGTGTCCTGGCATCACTGGGCTCACATCAGAAATCTTGGGGAGCCCAGCCATTAGAACCTGACGTAAGAGGGCCCTCATCACCTTGGAGAGGAGCGTACAAGAAGGCTCCAACTGCCACCAGAGGTCCGACGTCACCAAGGCAACGGGAGCAAGCCAGGCAGGAGTGGCCTCACACCAGTGTGGCCAAATCATAGAAATGTGAGGAACCCAGAACATGTGGCCTAAACAAGAGGACCCACATCTCCAAGGGGCTGGGAGGGAGGCAGGCAGGAGGAGCCTCAAAACAGAGGACCCATAGAATAAAAAAGGTGAGGAATCCCGCAGTTGGAACCTCCTAGCATGTGGCAAGGAGCAGCGAGGCTATGGGATCCCGGCCGGTGTGAACTCACAAAAGAAGACCCTCATCATGAAACTGTGAATAACACAGGTGTTGGGACCACAGAAGAGAAGGCCCACATCCTATGGCTTTGGGAACCTGGCAGGAGTGTACTCGCACCACAGGGCACACATCAGAAATGTTTGGGAGTCCAGGAGTTAGGGCCTGACGCCAGACGGCCCTAATTACCGAGGGGATCAGACTCCCAGCAGGCACCAACTCCCAACTGAGGGCCCACGTGGCCAAGGTGACGTGCGCCAGCCAGGCATGAGTGACCTTACAGCAGAGGGCATACGTCACAGACGGGTGAGGACCCCAGCCTGGATAACACTCTCACCAGAGGGCCCACATCACCAAGGGGATCGGAACTAGGCAGAAGTATCATCACACCAGTGTGGCCAAATAATGGAAAGGTGAGGAACCCAGAACATGTGGCCTAAACCACAGGAACCACATCTCCAAGGTGCTTGGAGTGAGGAAGGCAGGACTAGCCTAACAACACAGGGCCCATAGATTAAAAAATGTGAGGAATCCAGCAGTTGGAACCTTGCAGCTGGCGGCCCAGAACACGGAGTCTATGGGATCCAGGCCAAAGTGAACTCACAGCAGAGGGCTCACATCATGAAACTGTGAGAAACCCAGCCGTTGGGACCTCAGAGCAGAAGGCCCACATCCCCATGGGGATGGGAACCTGGCAGGAGTGTCCTCGCACCACTTAGTACGTATTAGACAATGAGGGTATCCAGCAGTTAGGGCCTGATGCAAAAGGTCCCTCATCACTGAGGGGACGAGGCTCCCAGCACGTGCCAACTGCCACCAGAGGGCCGACGTCGCCAAGGTGGGGTGTGCCAGCCAGGCTGGAGTGACCTTGGAGCAGAGGGCCAAGCTCACAGAAGCTTGAGGAACCCAACCAGGATCAGACTCTCACCAGAGGGCCTACATCACCAAGGGGATGGGAACAAGGCAGGAGTGTGCTCACTCCAGTGGGGCCACATCATTGAAAGGTGAGGAACCCAGCACATGTGGCCTCAAACCAGAAGAGCCACATCAAAAAGGGGCTCGGAGTGAGTCAGGCAGGAGATGTCTCACAACACAGTGCCCATAGAAGAAAAAAGGTGAGGTATCCAGCAGTTCGAATCTTCCAGCAGGCGGCCCAGAGCACAGAGGCTATGGGATCCCGGCCTGAGTGAACTAACACCAGAGAGCCTATGTCATGAAATTGTGAGCAACCCAGGCGTTGGAACCACAGAGCAGAAGGCCAAAATCCGTATGGGGATGGGAACCTGGCAGGAGTGTCATCGCACCAGTGGGCGCACATCAGAAAATGTCGGGAGGCCAGCAGTTAGGGCCTGACACCAGAGCGCCTTCATCACCAAGGGGAGGAGGCTCCCAGCAGGCTCCAACTGCCACCAGAGGGCCGATGTCGCCAAGGCACGGTGTGCCACCCAGGCAGGATTGACCTCAGAGAAGAGGGCCCACCTCCCAGAAGTGTGAGGAATCCAGGCAGGATCAGACTCTCACCAGAGGGCCCACATCACCAAGGGGATGGGAACCAGGCAGGAGTGTCCTCACACCAGTGGGGCCACATCACTAAAAGGTGAGGAAACTGGCACATGTAACCTCAAACCACAGGACCTACATCACAAACGGGGTGGAGTGAGGCAGGCAGCAGGAGCCTCACAAAACAGGGCACAAAGAATAAAAAAGGTGAGGAATCCAGCAGTTCGAACCACGCAGCAGGGTGCCCAGAGCACAGAGGCTATGGGATCTAGGCCTTAGTGAACTAACACCAGAGAGCCAACACCATGAAACTGTAAGCAACCCAGGCGTTGGGACCTCAGAGCAGAAGGCCCACATGCCCATGGGGATGGGAACCTTACAGGAGTGTCCTGGCATCACTGGGCTCACATCAGAAAACGTGGGGAGCACAGCAGTTAGAACCTGACGCCAGAGGGCACTCATCACCGAGGAGAGGAGGCTCCCAGCAGGCACCAACTCCCAACTGAGGGCCCACGTCGCCAAGGTGATGTGCGCAAGCCAGGCAGCAGTGACCTCACAGCAGAGTGTCTACGTCACAGAAGAGTGAAGTACCCAGCCAGGATAAGACTCTCACCAGAAGGCCCACATCACCAAGGGAATGGGATCCAGGCAGGAGTGGCCTCACACCAGTGTGGCCAAATCATAGAAAGGTGAGGAACCCAGAACATGTGGCCTAAACCAGAGGACCTAAACCAGAGGACCCACATCTCCAAGGGGCTCGGAGGACTAGCCTCACAACGCAGGGCCCATAGAATAAAAAATGTGAGGAATCCAGCAGTTGGAAGCTCCAAGCACTTGTCCCAGAGCACCGAGGCTATGGGATCCATGCCAGATTGAAGTCACAGCAGAGGGGCCACATCCTGACACTGTGAGAAACCCAGCAGTTGTGACCCCAGAGAAGAAGGCCCAAAACCGCATAGGGATGGGAACCTGGCAGGAGTGTCCTCTCACCACTTAGCACGTATCAGAAAATGTGGGTACCCAGCAGTTAGGGCCTGATACCAGAGTGTCCTCATCACCGAGAGGAAAAGGCTCCCAGCACACTCCAACTGCCGCCAGAGGGCCGTCGTTGCCAAGGTGGGTTGTGCCAGCCCGGCAGGAGTGACCTCAGAGCAGAGGGCCGAGGTCACAGAAGTGTGAGGAACCCAAGCAGGATCAGACTCTCACCAGAGGGTCCACATCCCCAAGGGGATGCGAACCAGGCAGGAGTGTGCTCACACCAGGGGGGCCCACATCATTCAAAGGTGAGGAACCCAGCACATGTGGCCTCAAACCAGAAGAGCCACATCAAAAAGGGGCTCGGAGTGAGTCAGGCAGGAGATGTCTCAAAACACAGGGCCCATAGAAGAAAAAAGGTGAGGAATCCAGCAGTTGGAAGCTCCAAGCAGGTGTCCCAGGGCACCGAGGCAATGGGATCCATGCCGGAGTGAACTCACAGCAGAGGGCGCACATCCTGACACTGTGAGCAACCCAGCCGCTGGGACCTCAGAACAGAAGGACCAAATCTGCATGGGGATGGGAACCTGGCAGGAGTGTCATCGCACCAGTAGGGCCACATCCCTAAAAGGTGAGGCAAACGGCACACGTGGTCTCAAACGAGAAGACCTACATCACCAAGTGGCTCGGTGTGAGGCAGGCAGGAGGATCCTCACAACACAGGGCCCAAAGTATAAGAAAGGTGAGGAATCCAGCAGTTGGAACCTCCCAGCAGGCGGCCCAGAGCACAGAAGCTATGGGATCTAGGCCTGAGTGAACTAACACCGGAGTGCCAACATAACGAAGCTGTGAGCAACCCAGTTGTTGAGAACACAGAGCAGAAGGCCCACATCCCCATGAGGATTGGAACCTTACAGGAGTGTCCTGGCATCACTGGGCTCACATCAGAAATCATGGGGAGCCCAGCAGTTAGAGCCTGACGTAAGAGGGCCCTCATCACCTTGGAGAGGAGGGTACAAGAAGGCTCCAACTGCCACCAGAGGTCCGACGTCACCAAGGCAACGGGAGCAAGCCAGGCAGGAATGGCCTCACACCAGTGTGACCAAATCATAGAAAGGTGAGGAACCCAGAACATGTGGCCTAAACAAGAGGACCCACATCTCCAAGGGGCTGGGAGGGAGGCAGGCAGGAGGAGCCTCAAAACAGAGGACCCATAGAATAAAAAAGTTGAGGAATCCCGCAGTTGGAACCTCCTAGCATGCGGCAAGGAACAGCGAGGCTATGGGATCCCGGCCAGTGTGAACTCACAACAGGCGGACCTCATCATGAAACTGTGAACAACACAGGTTTTGGGACCACAGAACAGAAGGCCCACATTCCCATGGGGTTGGTAACCTGGCAGGAGTGTACTCGCACCACAGGGCACACATCAGAAAATTTTGGGAGCCCAGGACGTAGGGCCTGACGCCAGACGGCCCTAATTACAGAGGGAAGCAGACTCCTAGCAGGCACCAACTCCCAACTGAGGGCCCACGTCGCCAACGTGACGTGCATCAGCCAGGCAGGAATGACCTCACAGCAGAGGGCCTATGTCACAGAAGGTGGAGGAACCCAGCCAGGATAAATCTCTCACCAGAGGGCTCACATCACCAAGGGAATGGGATCCAGGCAGGAGTGGCCTCACACCAGTGTGGCCAAATCATAGAAAGGTGAGGAACCCAGAACATATGGCCTAAAACAGAGGACCCACATCAACAAGGGGCTCAGAGTGAGGCAGGCAGGAGGTGTCTCAAACAGAGGGCCCATAAAATAAAAAAGTTGAGGAATCCCGCAGTTGGAACCTCCCAGCAGGCGGCAAGGAGCAGCGAGGCTATGGGATCCCGGCGGGTGTGAACTCACAACAGAGGGCCCTCACCACGGAACTGTGAACAACCCAGCGGTTGGGACCACAGAGCAGAAGGCCCACATTCCCATGTGGTTGGGAACCTGGCAGGAGTGTACTCCCACCAGAGGGCACACATAAGAAGAGTATGGGAGCCCAGGAGTTAGGGCCTGACGCCAGAGAGCCCTCATGACCGAGGGGAGGAGACTCCCAGCAGGCACCAACTCCCATCTGAGGGCCCACGTCGCCAAGGTAACGTGCGCCAGCCAGGCAGCAGTGACCTCACAGCAGAGTGTCTACGTCACAGAAGGGTGAAGTACCCAGCCAGGATAAGACACTCAACAGAAGGCCCACATCACCAAGGGAATGGGATCCAGGCAGGAGTGGCCTCACACCAGTGTGGCCAAATCATAGAAAGGTGAGGAACCCAGAACATGTGGCCTAAACCAGAGGACCTAAACCAGAGGACCCACATCTCCAAGGGGCTCGGAGGACTAGCCTCACAACGCAGGGCCCATAGAATAAAAAATGTGGGGAATCCAGCAGTTGGAAGCTCCAAGCAGTTGTCCCAGAGCACCGAGGCAATGGGATCCATGCCGGATTGAAGTCACAGCAGAGGGGCCACATCCTGACACTGTGAGCAACCCAGCCATTGTGACCCCAGAGAAGAAGGCCCAAAACCGCATGGGGATGGGTACCTGGCAGTAGTGTCCTCTCACCACTTAGCACGTATCAGAAAATGTGGGTACCCAGCAGTTAGGGCCTGACACCAGAATGTCCTCATCACCGAGAGGAGAAGGCTCCCAGCACGCTCCAACTGCCGCCAGAGGGCCGACGTCACCAAGGCGGGGTGTGCCAGCCAGGCAGGAGTGACCTCAGGGCAGAGGGCCAACCTTACGAAACTCTGAGGAACCCAACCAGGATGAGACTCTCACCAGAGGGCCCACATCCCCAAGGGGATGGGAACCAGGCAGGAGTGTTCTCACTCCAGTGGGGCCACATCATTGAAAGGCGAGGAACCCACCACATGTGGCCTCAAACCAGAAGACCCACATCAACAAGGGGCTCAGAGTGAGGCAGGCAGGAAGTGTCTCACAACACACGGCCCATAGAAGAAAAAAGGTAAGGAATCCTGCAGTTGGAAGCTCCAAGCAGGTGGCCCAGAGCACCGAGGGTATGGGTTGCATGCCGGAGTGAGCTCACAGCAGAGGGCCCACATCCTGACGCTGTGAGCAACCCAGCCGTTGGCATCTCAGAACAGAAGGCCCAAATCCGCATGGGGATGGGAACCTGGCAGGAGTGTCATCGCACCAGTGGGCACATATCAGAAAATGTGGGGAGCCCAGCAGTTAGGGCCTGATGCCAGAGGGCCCTCATCACTGACGGGAGGAGGCTCCCAGCACGCTCCAACTGCAACCAGAGGGCCCATGTGGCCAAGGCGACGTGTGCCAGCCAGGCAGGAGTGACCTCACAGCAGAGGACCCACCTCCCAGAAGTATGAGGAATCAAGCCAGGGTCCAACTCTCACCAGAGGGCCCACATCAACAAGAGGATGGGAACCAGTCAGGAGTGTCCTCACACCAGTGGGGTAACATACCTAAAAGGTGAGGCAACCGGCACATGTTGCCTCAAACCAGAGGACCTACATCACCAAGGGGCTTGGAGTGAGGCAGGCAGGAGGAGCCTCACAACAGAGGGCCCAAAGTATAAAAAAGGGGCGGAATCCAGCAGTTGGAACCTCCCAGCAGTCGGCCCAGAGCACAGAGGCTATGGGATCTAGGCCTGAGTGAACTAACACCAGAGAACCAACATCACGAAACTGTGAGCAACCCATGCGTTGGGACCACTGAGCAGAAGGCCCACTTCCTCATGGGGATGGGAACCTTACAGGAGTGTCCTGGCGTCACTGGGCTCAGTCAGAAAACGTGGGGTGCCCAGCAGTTAGAGCCTGATGCCAGAGGGCCCTCATCACCTAGGAGAGGAGGCTCCCAGCAGGCTCCAACTGCAACCAGATGGCCGACGTCACCAAGGCAATGTGAGCAAGCCAGGCAGGAGTTACCTCACAGAAGAGGGCCCACCTCAAAGAAGGGTCAGGAACCCAGCAAGGATCAGACTTTCACCAGAGGGCCCACAACAACAAGGGGATGTGAACCAGGCAGGAGTGTCCTCACACCATTGGGGCCATATCATCGAAAGGTGAGGGACCCAACACACGTGGCCTCAAACCAGAGGACACACATCACCAAGGGTCTGGGAGGGAGGCAGGCAGGAGTAGCCTCAAAACAGAGGGCCCATAGAATAAAAAAGGTGAGGAATCCCGCAGTTGGAACGTCCCAGCCGGTGGCAAGGAGCAGCGAGGCTATGGGTTCCAGGTCGGTGTGAACTCACAAAAGAGGGCCCTCATCATGAAACTGTGAACAACCCAGCCATTGTGTCCACAGAGCAGAAGGCCCACATTTCCATGGGGTTGGGAACCTGGCAGGAGTGTACTCGCACCACAGGGCACACATCAGAAAAATTTGGGAGCCCAGGAGTTAGGGCCAGACGCCAGAGGGCCCTCATTACCGAAGGGAGGAAACTCCCAGCAGGCACCAAATCCCAACTGAGGGCCCACGTCGCCAAGGTGACGTGTGCCAGCCAGGCAGGAGTGACCTCACATCAGAGGGCAAACGTCACAGAAGGGAGAGGAACCCAGCCAGGATAAGACTCTCACCAGAGGGCCCACATCACCAAGGGGATCGGAACCAGGCAGAAGTATCCTCACACCAGTGTGGCCAACTAATGGAAAGGTGAGGAACCCAGAACATGTGGCCTAAACCACAGGAACCACATCTCCAAGGTGCTCAGAGTGAGGCAGGCAGGAGTAGCCTAACAACACAGGGACCATAGATCAAAAAATGTGAGGAATCCAGCAGTTGGAACGTCCCAGCAGGCGGCCAGGAGCAGCGAGGCAATGGGATCCTTTCTGGAATGAACTCACACCAGAGGGCCCTCATCATTAAACTGTGAGCGACCCAACCGTTGGGACCTCACAGCAGAAGGCGCACATCCACATGGGGATGGGAACCCGGCAGGAGTGTCATCGCACAAGTGGGCAAACATCAGAAAATATGGGGAGCCCAGCAGTTATTGACTGATGCCACAGGGCCCTCATCACCGAGGGGAGGAGATTCCCAGCAAGCTCCAACTGCCACCAGAGAGCCGACGTCTCCAAGGCAATGGGAACAAGCCAGGCAGGTGTGACCTCAGAGCAGAGGGACCACCTCACAGAAAGGTGACGAAACCAGCCAGGATCAGACTCTCACCAGACAGCCCACATCACCAAGGGGATATGAACCAGGCAGGAGTGTCCTCACACCAGTGGGTCCACATCTTTAATAGGTGAGTAAACTGGCACATGTGGCCTCAAACCAGAGGACACACATCACCAATGGGCTGGGAGCGAGGCAGGTGTCTGGACGGGCACATTTAACTCTCATTTCCCACCAGGAAGAGGAATTAACCAAACGCTCAGCGTGCCGTGCCGGAACCAGATTACGGCCTGAAGCAAACCTGCGGTTTTGTGGCCAGCTTACAAGGAAGCGAGTTAAGAAAGGAAATCAGGGACACTGTAATTCACAAACCTGCAGAGTTATAAATGACAACTATTGTCAAAAATATATTGAAGTAAGGCTGCAAAGAAGACTTGAAAACACGGCAGAATTCCAGGAATCAGATTTCAGGAGGTAGATTTGAATTGCATTTAAAGCATATGAAAAGCAGCAGATCTTTGACAGTGATGCACTTGGACAAAAAGAGCGTATGCATTTTTTCGTGAATATATTCAGGAAAAAACGCATACGCCCTTTTTGGTCAACCAAGCACTCGAGCAATGGAAATCCGCACTACAATGAAGTCTCTTTTCCCATTCATCAAAAGGGCCATCTGAAAAAAGTGTAAAAACGAGAAACACAGGACAGGCCATGGAGAACAGGGAGCCTTGTTATGCTGATGGGTGGGATGTAAATTGCCAACAGACACTCTGGAGATGTTTATGGTGTATCCTGAAACATCTAAAAAACAAAGCTACAGAGCCTAGGGCACTTCCACTTATGGCCCTATAGCTTAGGAAAATTAAAATCAACAAGACACAGCCAACACAAAATTTAGGGCTGCTGTGTTTACAAGAACCTTGAGTCCAGTACAAATTAAATATCCCAGAAAGAAAAAAATGGATAAAGAAGTTGTGCTACTTACGTACAACGGAATATCACTCAGCAATGAAATCAATGTCATCAGGCCTGTAGCAGCAAATTGAGTGGATTTAAGCACGATGACTCTAAGAGTGTAAACTTGGCTCCACATGAACTGAATTACAAAACCGAACAGTGTCTCACATTTAGCTAAAAAACTTATGCTTGCTTAAGGGGAAAGTTGAGTTGGGGTGCTGTATAAAACCAGAGATTGAAATTAGCACAGATACCTTTCCATAAGCCAAATATGTAATAGACAAGACCTACTCCTTGCTCAACGAAATAGACTCATCCATGCTGTATCATCTCACACCTGTTAGAATGGGCATCATCAGAAAATCTACAAACAACAAATGCTGGAAAGGGTGTGGAGATAAGGAACCCTCTTCCACTATTGTTGGGAATGTAAATAGATACAGTCACTGTGGAGAACATTATGGAGTTTCTTATAAAACTAAAAATAGAATTACCATATGATACAGCAATCCCACTACTGGGCATATACCCAGACAAAACCAAAAATCAAAAAGAGACATTCACCGCAATGTTCATTGCATCACTATTTACAATATCCAGGTAATGGAAGCAACCTAAATGCCCAGACAGACGAATGCATAAAGATGTGGTACATATATAAAATGGAATATTACTAAGCCATAAAAAGGAATGAAATTGGATCATTTGTAGAGACGTTGATGGATCTAGAGACTGTCATACAGAGTGAAGTAAGTCAGAAAGAGAAAAACAAAACAAATCTTGTATATTAATGCATATATGTGGAACCTAGAAAAATTGTACAGATGAACCGTTTTGCAAGACAGAAATAGAGCAACAGATGTAGACAACAAACGTATGGACACCAAGGGGGGAGAGCGGTTGGGGGGGTGGTGGTGGGAGGAGTTGAGAGATTGGGATTGGCATGTATACATTTATATGTATAAAATAGATAACCAATAAGAACCTGCTGTATAAAAAATAAAATAAAATTCAAAATTAAAAAAATAAAATTAAAAAAAGTAAAACAGAAAAAATATTCTTCCCTTCACATACATGTATTAATATGAATAAATTATTTCCATGCTTATATCTGTAAATACAAAAAAGAGGAATAAAACCTACCTTGAACCAAAAACGGAAAAAAGAAAAAAAATCAGAACCCACCATTTACACAGAGGAAAACCGTATCAGGGCACTTGCTCCAGTTGTAAACCATTCTGAAGTTGGTCAGTGGTGGGGAATCATCTCCCATTCAGCCAGCAGGCCCCACGCAACAAGCGTCCTCTTTGCAAAGCTAGGGGACCATGCCGAGGCATCTGTGAGTAAACGTGGGCCGAACCCCAGGCCAGCTGCTGCTGAAATGTTCCCACCCTTCCCAGGTAAAACACCTGAACATGTACAAGGACTTGAAAGCCTAGAGGAAGGGCCATGGAGCCACACGAGTGACAGCATGCCGGCCGACTTGGTGCCTGCAGGCCAGCCAGGATGGCCCTGGCCCTGGGTGCTCTTCTGGAAGCTTTCCATTTCCCTGCCTGAGATACCCCTCCTGTCCTCGCCCCCACTGCTTTCTTCCTTCCTCACCTCTGCCCAGGAAGAAATTCCAGCAGCAGGTATGGGTGTCACATACTCTTCTTTAGCAGGTGGCATCTTGGCAACTGCTGCAGAAAGTCCAGCAGAACCCCACTCACACTGGGCCACCCACAAAGCCGTGGCCTCTCACTCCGTCCCACAAGCCCAGCCCCGAGACTGTTGACAGGGCAGAGAAAATGGCGTCAGGCACAGCCATTTTATATGTGTGTTTATATCGATCTCAACCCAGGCACACCTGGGGAGGGCTGGCCGGCACGGTCAGGCTGCCCAGGTCAGCCAATCATCACCCCTCAGGGTCTCACAATTGCAGAAAATGGAAATTGCTGAATCAGCCAGGTCCAAGGAACAGGTGTGGGCTCTTGAGAGTCAGGATAGACAAGGGGTTGTAGCTCCGGCTTGTTTTCTAATCATTTTAACTGGCCCATGAGTGGGAGACAACTTCAAGAAAACCCTCTCCTAATGAGAGGACCCCAGGAGTCAGGGAGAGGAGGGGTGGGTGGTGGGTGGAGACAGAGGCCTGGTGCCCCGGGTGCAGTGGAAGTCTCTGGAAGACCAGGTGGAGGGAGGCCGCACAGAGTGATGCCCAGGGTCACAGACCTGACGGAGGTGCTATTTGTTAGTTCAAGTCCTGCTCTGAGGTGCTCAGTGTCAGATCTGAGCGACAGGTGAGCTGGGAGTGCTCTGCAATGTGGGCTATGTGCACGGTTCCTGTGTGCCCAGCCTTGCCACGGTACCTGCAAGGGTAGCTCTGTATCCTGGGAGGGGCCTGACCACGAGAGCCCCATGGGCTGCAGGGGACCTGCGCAAGGAACCCCATATCCTGGGAGGGGCCTGAACACGAGAGCCCCGTGGGCTGGCGTGGGGGTGGGGTACCTGCCCAGGTGAGCTTCATATCCTGGGATTGGCCTGACCTCGAGAGCCCCATGGGCTGCTGGAGTCCTGGTAAAGGATGTCAGGACAGACATTGAAGCCACTGAGGATATACCTCCAGTAGTTCCTAAAACCTACACCCTGCTGGTCATTCTACCAACCACCAGGGCTTGGTATTCTGTATTAGTCTTGAATGATGCCTTCTTTTGTATTCCATTAGTCCGAGAGTCACAAAAAATTTTGGCTTGTGAGTGGCAGGACTCAACATACAACTAAAACAATACTTCCGGGCCGTCTTGCCCCAAGGGTTCAAAAATTCCCACACCACCTTTGGGGAAAGCTCAGCTAAAGACCTAAAAGCTCTACCTCTGGAAAAGGAAACACTCCTTCAATATGCAGACGACATTCTGATCGCCAGCCCTACTAAGGAGACCTCTGAACTACCAAGCCAATAGAGGATAGAAGTTGTCCAAGAAAAAGCTCAAATATCACAGACTACGGTGACCTGCCTGGGCTTCATTCTCACAGAAGGTCGGAGAAGCACATCCCAGGAAAGGGAAGTAACAATTTATAGCCTTACCCCTTTCTAGAACTAGAAGACAGCTTAGGGGTTCCTGGGGAGGCCAGGGTTTGCTGCTTCTGGATCCCTAACTACAGTCTACTAGCTGGGCCTCTATATGAAACACTGAAAGGAAAAGATGATGATCCTTTTGAATAGAATCCAGAAGTGGCCTTTCAAGAATGGAAAGAGCAGTCAATTCAGACCCTTGCCCTGGAACTCCCTAATTTAGCTAAACCCTTTGACCTTTACATTCCTGGTGAAAGGTGAATCGCCATTGGAGTATTAGTGCAAAAACTGAGACCACTTGAAATGGAACAATGCAAGAATGCCATATAGGTAGGATAAACTACGGTCACCATGGAGCTTGGCCCACCGCCACATCTGCCCAAGATACTGGCGGTATCTAAAAACCTGGAAATCAGCAGCCCAAAAGGCCACCTCCCTCTTAAGGGAAAAGGACCCCACGTGGTGATCCTAACCCCCACCCATGCCCTGAAGTTGCAGGGTTTGCTCCGTGGGCACACTGACCTCGAGTGAGGAGGCCCTCCAACTCCAACCTCCAGAGAGATAACCAGGGGCAACGGGGCAACATGACAACTCATGTGACCATCACTTGACCTGGAGTTTCTCTCATAAAACAACAAGAGTGTGTCCCAAAAGAGTAGACTACTGCTTGCAGGACTTACTGCACCCAGAGGGGAGCTAATAATCTTGGCGGGGGAACCGAATATCACGCTGTCACCATAGAAAAGCCTAGAAACACCGTGATGATGGTGGCCAATAAGACCGGCTGGACTCCTGTTTACTTCAAAAGGCTGTTGACTCAGTGGCCATCATGGTCCTTCATCACCACTGACCCTGGGCTGTCTGGGAGTTGAGCGGGCAGGGTCCTGACACCTGGTGCTGTTTTTACGTTAATTCAGGGGCCTAATTGAAGAAAGCGCAGACTACTGGTCAGAGCATCTAGGCTGGCAGAAACGGTCAGCCTAAGGTGGCCAAATAAATGTGGGGCTGGGTGAAACTGGACCTCACAGCATCACTGCACATCTCCTTCCTGGACCCTTAACGGTCATTAGAATCTATAACACTTCCAATACTGGTGCTCAGGCGGACGAGCAGGGAGGCAGCAGCCCTGGGGACAATCAACGTCACCTGGAGGCTGCTGGGGAGAAGTTCTGACCCTCGCCCACGAGTATGAGTGCTCTTAACTCAGCACTCAGCAGTTACAGAAGAAGGGTCTGCACCCTCAGCACTCCAAGAATGAGGAAGGGGACAAAAGGCAGAAGCAGGGTTTGTCCCAGGCAAAGCCCCTTAAAAATCCCTGGGAGATAAAAATAGAATCTGGGCAATAAAATAAAGTCTAACCTTTTTATCCTTTGTGCTTTGTCTAATTTCACGTGCTCCTAGGGTCCCGCATACAGAGGTTCCACACCTGGCACTTCAGACCAGATTTTCTAGTGCAGAATGGCTGGGTCGACACATCAGATCCTGGGGCCCAGGGCAGACTCCGTGATATAGAGCCTGAGCTGCAGCCAACCGGGCCCTCGAGAGAGCTCTGCCCCCTCCCTCCCACTGACTCTGACAGGATCTCTACACAGCAGCCCAGCCCACAGCCCACAGGGTAGCACATGCTCTCACCTCTCCATTCTCTGATCAAAATATAAAGTTTCCTTTGCTTCTGAACCAAACTCAGTCTCGATCTGTTGGCTCCAATGACACCGGGCAGGGGGACACTTGTTGGGGTCCACTCTGGAGGATCAGTAACAGAAATTGAGAACCTTGTAACTTCAATGAACAGATGTGTGAGCCAAACTGTAATTAACATAGAACAGTGTATAAGGCTCGGGTAAAATAAGATGTTTCTAACACTTCCATTTGATATTTCCATCACTTTATTATAAGCAAGTTCACTGAAAAGGTTTGTCTTATTTGTCAGGTCAATATTAGAGAAACGAAATGATTTCTTTCCAAGGATGTACATCTAATAATCTTGGTTAAAGCTTCAATCTTGTTTTAAATGCTTTTCCATTGAAAATGATACCTCTCTTTCAGCTCCCCCATTTCTGAGAAGTATAAAATCTTATAATTTATGATTACCAAAGAGGAAAGGTGGGAGGAGGGATAAATTAACAGTTTGGGATTAACACATACACACTGCTATGTATATAATCAATCATCAACAAGGAACTACTGTATAGCACAGGGAACTACACTCAATATTTTGCAATAACCTATAAGGGGAAATAATCTGAAAAAGAATAGATATTTTTATTGACATCATCTATCAATGACAGTTAAAATGGAACCTAAGGGAAGCCGTTGGTGAGTGCTTCTGACCCTGAAGACTTCAATCATCTAAAGTTTGGACTCTGCCTACTTCCCAAGGCCCTTAATGAACATATGTGTAGCCGTAGCTTAAAAAATTCCCCAGTTTGGGTTGCGGAGAGACACTGATTTTGAAAAAGCCCTGGTGGTCTCCTCACATGAATGGGATCCTTCCTACAGCTAAAACATGCCTGTCACACCCAGAGGATGGTATACCGTCTGATCGGGAAGAGTTTGGAAAAGGCATCTCATCTCCTCATCTCCTGGTGCTCGGGTTCACCACTCCGGCGTCTTTACTAACAGTCTCCCCACTTGGAGATGTCAGCACTGTCAACATCCTGTTGTGTACAGTTTGGAATTTGTCCAGAGGATGAAGCGGAAGGAGGAGGAACAATGAGAGACAAGTCCTAGGTGCTCGGACAGCCACATGTCACTTTAATTTCCAATCAGAAAGACGAATTGACCAAAGGCTAGGGTTGCCCATGGAAACAGAATAGGCCTTGAGGAAATCCCGCTGCTTTGTGGCCAGTTCCCATAAACACAAGTAAAAAATGGAACTCAGGGACACTAAAATTCACGAAACTGCAGAGTTGAAAATATCTATCCCTAAAAAATGTCTTGAGGATAGTCAGAGAAAAGGACTTGTAAGCAAGGGAGAATGGCAGGAAAGGGATTGGAAGAGGTAGAAAGGACTCGCCATTAAGCACCAGAAAAGGGGCTGAACATTTGCAACTTCGCACTTGGTCAAAAAGGGTGTATGCGTCTCTTTCTGTATATATTCAAGAAAAGGGCACACACATTTTTAGCCAACCAAACAGGTGGGCACTGGAAATCAATACTACAAAAGATATCACTTCACATCAGTCAGAAGAGCCGTCCTCATAAAGTGTAAACACCAGAAATGCAGGACAGGAAAGGAGAAAAGGGAGCCCTGTGAGGCTTATAGTGGAAATGTATATTGCCAACGGTCACTCTGGAGAAGTGTATTGTGTTTACTAAAGCATCTAAAAAATGAGCTACAGAGCACAGGGCACTTGCACTCATGGACGTGTATCTTGGGAAAAACAAAAATCGAGAGGACACAGGCACCCCAATGTTTACCGCCTCTCTGTTTAAAAGAACCTCGACTAGGATATAACTTAAATGTCTCTGGAGGGAAAAAATGGATAGAGATGTGGTACTTATGTAGAGTGGAATATTACTCAGCCTGGAAATCAATGAAATATGGCCATTTGTAACAACTCCAGAGGAATTACGTATGATCATTCGAAGTCACATAATTCAAAAGAAAAAGACACATATCATAAGATATCATTTAAAGCAACATAAGATATCACTAATACACGGAATGTAAACTTGGGGACACATGAATGGAACTACAAAACAGAACGGGGCCTCAAATTTAGAAAACCAACATATGCTTGCTTAAGGGGAAAGGTGAGTTCGGGTGCTGAATAAAACCAGAGATTGAAATTAGCACAGATACTGTTCCATAAGCCAAATATGTAATAGAAAAGACCTACTTTTTGGTCAACGAAATGACTCAACACCCCATATTCACCACCTAGGAATATACCTGACTAGTAAGAGTCTTAAAACGTATGGATTTATATGTCTCCGTAAGAGAATCAAGCGTGTGTAGAGCGACATAAACGCAGCAGTGAAAATCAGCTAAATCACATTTTGAAAATAAATTTCAAAAACATAACAAAATGGCAGTGAAATAGAGAGCAATTCTTAAAAAATTCTTTCAGGGCTTGTGATGCAACCTGGATTTAACACATCTACACCCACAGCTGGATGAGACATAAGGCTGGACACTTCGAGCTGATAGCATTGGTGAGGTTCTGTGAGCAAATGCAGACCATTTGAAGTCATACAGCATTTTACCCATTCCATGGGTTTCAACTCTCCAGGTTTAAGGGATTCTTCCTTCAGCTAAAACGTGTATGGGAAACCCAGTGTATGGTCCACCGTGTGATTGGGAAACGTTTTTAAATGCATCTCAGTTTTCGTCCCCTGGTACTCGGGTTCACCATTCCAGACGCTTTACTAACACTCTCCCCACTTGGAGAGTCAGTGTCTTTAACCTCCTGTCTGGCTCAGTTTGCAATTTACGCAGAAGATGTACAGGAATAGGGAGAACCAATGAGAGATTAGCTGTAGGTGTCTGCATGGGCAAATGTAATGCTCATTTCCCACCAGGAAGGAGAATTAAACAAACGGTCAGCGTGCAATGCCGGAACAAGATTAGGGCCAGAAGCAATCCTATGGTTTTGCAGCCAGCTCAAAAGAAAACGAGTTGAAGAAACGAGCTCAGGGGCACTGTAATTCACAAACATGCAGAGTTATAAATGACAGCTATTGTCCAAAAATATATTGAAGTAAGGACACGAAGAGGACTTGAAAGTGGGGCAGAATTGCAGGAAACCGATATCAGGAGTTAGACTGAAAATGCATTTAAAGCATAGGAAAAGAAGCAGAACGTTGACAATGATGCATTGGCTAAAAAGGGCGTATTCGATTTTTCCTGAATATAGTCAGGAAAAAACGCATACACGCTTTTTGGCCAACCAAGCAAGCTTGCAAAGGAAATCTGCACTACAATGAAGTCTCACTTCCCCCTGGTCATAAGGGCCATCTGAAAAAACTGTAAAATCCAGAAAGACAGGACAGGCCATGGAGAAAACGGAGCATTGTTATGCTGATGGGTGGGATGTAAATTGCCAACAGCCACTCTGGAGAAGTGTATGGCGTTTCCTGAAACACCTAAAAAAGAAAGGAACTGAGCCCAGTGCACTTCCACATATGGTCTTTTAGCTTAGAGAAATTAAAATCAGAAAGACGCAGCCACCACAAACTTTGGGACAGCTCTGTTTAGAACCTTGTCTACCCTACAAGTTAAATATCCCAGAGAGCAAAAAAGGGATAAAGAAGTTGTAGTACTTACGTAAAATGGAATATCACTCAGCAAGGAAATCTATGTCATCAGGCCCAAAGCAGCATAAGGACTGGATTCAGGTACGATGTCTCTAAGTGAAATAAATCACACAGATAAAGAAACCACATAAGATGTCACTAATACACGGAATGTACACTTGGCTACACATGAACTGAAATACAAAACAGAACAGGGTCTCAAATTTAGAAAACCAACTTATGCTTGCTTATGGGGAAAGGTGAGTTGGGGTGCTGCATAAAAACAGAGATTGAAATTAGCACAGATACAGTTCCATAAGGCAAATACGTAAGAGACAAGACCTACTCCTTGCTCAACGAAATGAACTAAACACCCTATATTCAACGCCTAGGAATACACCTGGCTAGTAAGAATCTTCAAACCCATGGATTTATATGTCTCCATAAGAGAATCAAGCGTGTGTACAGCTGCATGAAGGCAGCAGAGAAAAGCCGATAAATCCCATTATCAAAATGAATTACAAAAACAAAACACAATGACAGTGAAATAGATAGCAATTCTTAAATAATTCATTCATGTCTTGTGATGCAACCTGGATTTACCTCATCTACACCCAGAGCTGAGTGAGACATAAGGTTGGACACTTCGGGCTGATAGCATTGATGAGGTTCGATGAGCAAATGCAGACCATTGGAAGTCATACTTCATGGTACCCATTCCATGGGTCCCAACTCTCCAGGTTTAAGCAATTCTTCCTTCAGCTAAAACATGCGTGAGAAACCCACAGTATGGTGCACCGTGTGACCGGGAAAAGTTTTCAAATGCATCTCAGTTTTCGTCCCCTTTTACTCGGGTTCACCATTCCAGACCCATTTAACACTCTCCTTACTTGGAGAGCCAGTGCCTTTAACCTGCTGTTTGGCACAGTTTGCAATTTCTGCGCAAGATGAACAGGAATAGGGAGAACCAATGAGAGACCAGCTGTAGGTGTCTGCACGGGCAAATTTAACGCTCATTTCCATCCAGGAAGAGGAATTAACCAAACGCTCAGCATGCCGTGCCGGAACCAGATTAGGGCCTGAAGCAATCCTGCGGGTTTGCGGCCAGCTCACAAGAAAGTTATTTGAAGAAAGGAGCTCAGGGGCACTGTAATTCACAAACCTGCATAGTTATAAATGACAGCTCTCGTCCAAAAATATATTGAAGGAAGGCTGCGAAGAGGACTTGAAAGCGGGGCAGAATTGCAGGAAAACGATTTCAGGGGGTAGACTGGAATTGCATTTAAAGCATAGGAAAAGAGGCAGAACGTCGACAATGATGCACTTGGCCAAAAAAGGCGTATGCGTTTTTTCCTGAATATATTCAGGAAAAAACACATACGCCCTTTTTGGCCAACCAAGCAAGCATGTTAAAGAAATCTGCACTACAATGAAGTCTCACTGCCCCCCGGTCAAAAGGGCCATCTGAACAAAGTGTAAAATCCAGAAATGCAGCACAGGCCATGGAGAACATGGAGCCTTGTTATGCTGATGGGCGGGATGTAAATTGCCAACAGCCACTCTGGAGAAGGGTATGGTGTTTCCTGAAACACCTAAAAAACAAAGCAACGGAGCCTACGGCACTTCCACTTATGGTCCTATAGCTTAGGGAAATTAAAATCAAAAACACACAGCCACCCCAAAGTGTCGGACGGCTCTGTTTACAAGAACCTCGTCTACGGTACAAGTTAAATATACCAGAATGTGAAAAATGGATAAAGAAGTTGTGGTACGTACGTACAATGGAATACCACTCAGCAATGAAATCAATGTCATCAGGCCCGTCGCGGCATAATGAGTGGATTCAGGTATGATGATTCTAAGTGAAATAAGTCACACAGAAAATGAAACATCATAAGTTATCACTAATACACGGAATGTAATCTTGGCTACACGTGAACTGAATTACAAAACAGAACAGGGTCTCAAATTTAGAAAACCAACTTATGCTTGGATAAGGGGAAAGTTGAGTTGGGGTGCTGCATAAAACCAGAGATAGAAATTAGCACAGATACCTTTCCATAAACCAAATATGTAATAGTCAAGACCTACCCCTTGCTCAAGGAATTGGACTAAACACCCCATATTCAAGGCCTAGGAATACACCTGACTAGTAAGAATCTTCAAACCCATGGATATATATGTCCTCGTAAGAGAATGAAGCGTGTGTACAGCGGCATGAATGCAGCAGAGAAAATCCGATAAATCCCATTATCAAAATGAATCACAGAAACAAAACACAAGGACAGTGAAATAGAGAGCAATTCTTAAATAATTCATTCAGGGCATGTGATGCAAACTGGATTTCCCACATCTACACCCAGAGCTGGGTGAGACATAAGTCTGGACACTTCAGGCTCATAGCATTGGTGAAGTTCGGTGAGCAAACGCAGACCCTTTGAAGTCATACTGCATGGTTCCCTTTCCATGGGTCCCAACTCTCCAGCTTTCAGGGATTCTTCCTTCAGCTAAAACATGCATGGGAAACCCAGAGTATGGTCCACCGTGTGATTGGGAAATATTTTCAAATCCATCTCAGTTTTCGTCCCCTGGTACCCGGGTTCACCATTCCAGATGCTTTACTAACACTCTCCCCACCTGCAGAGTCAGTGCCTTTAACCTCCTGTTTGGCACAGTTTGCAAAATCTGCGCAAGGTGAACAGGAAAAGGGAGAACCAATGAGAGACTAGCTGTAGGTGTCTGCACGGGCAAATGTAATGCTCATTTCCCACCAGGAAGAGGAATTAACCAAAGGCTCAGCATGCCCTGCTGGAAACAGATTAGGGCCTAAAGCAATCCTGCGGTTTTGCTGCCAGCTCACAAGGAAACGAGTTGAAGAATGTAGCTCAAGTGCACTCTAATTCACAAACCTGCAGAGTTATGAATGACAGCTATCGTCCAAAAATATATTGAAGTAAGTCTGCGAAGAGAACTTGAAAGACGTCAGAATTTCAGGAAAGCGATTTCAGGGGATAGACTGGAATTGCACTTAAAGCATAGGAAAAGAGGCAGAATGTCGACAATGATGCACTTGGCCAAAAACGGCGTATGCGTTTTTTCCTGAATATATTCAGGAAAAAACGCATACGCCCTTTTTGCTCAACCAAGCAAGCATGTTAAAGAACTCTGCACTACAATGAAGTCTCACTGGCCCCTGGTCAAAAGGGCCATCTGAAAAAAGTGTAAAATCCAGAAAGGCAGTACAGGCCATGGAGAACAGGGAGCCTTGTTATGCTGATGGGCGGGATGTAAATTACTAACAGCCACTCTGGAGAAGTGTATGGTATTTCCTGGAACACCTAAAAAACAAAGCAACGGAGCCTACGGCACTTCCACTTATGGTGCTATAGCTTAGGGAAATTAAAATCAAAAACACACAGCCACCCCAAAGTTTCGGTCGGCTCTGTTTACAAGAACCTCGTCTACGGTACAAGTTAAATATCCCAGAATGTGAAAAATGGATAAAGAAGTTGTGGTACGTACGTACAATGGAATATCACTGAGCAATGAAATCTATGTCATCAGGTACGTCGCGGCATAATGAGTGGATTCAGGTACGATGATTCTAAGTGAAATAAGTCACACAGAAAATGAAACATCATAAGATATCACTAATACACGGAATGTAAACTTGGCTACACATGAACTGAATTACAAAACAGAACAGGGTCTAAAATTTAGAAAACCAACTCATGCTTGCTTATGGGGAATGGTGATTTGGGGTGCTGTATAAAACCAGAGATAGAAATTAGCACAGATACCTTTCCGTAAGCCAAATATGTAATAGTCAAGACCTACTGCTTGATCAACGAAATGGACTAAACACCCCATATTCAACGCCTAGGAATACACCTGACTAGTAAGAATCTTCAAACCCATGGATTTATATGTGTCCGTAAGAGAATGAAGCGTGTGTACAGCGGCATGAATGCAGCAGAGAAAATCCGATAAATCCCATTATCAAAATGAATTACAAAAACAAAACACAAGGACAGTGAAATAGAGAGCAATTCTTAAATAATTCATTCAGGGCTTCTGATGCAACCTGGATTTACCACATCTACATCCAGAGCTGAGTGAGACATAAGGTTGGGCACTTCGGGCTGATAGCATTGGTGAGGTTCGATGAACAAATGCAGACCCTTTGAAGGCATACTGCATGGGACCCATTCCATGGGTCCCAACTCTCCAGGTTTAAGGGATTCTTCCTTCAGCTAATACATGCATGGGAAACCCACAGTATGGTGCACCGTGTTACCGGGAAACGTTTTCAAATGCATCGCAGTTTTCGTCCCCTTTTACTCGGGTTCACCATTCCAGACCCTTTACGAACACTCTCCCCACTTGCAGAGTCAGTGCTTTAACCTCCTGTTTGGCACAGTTTGCAATTTCTGTGCAAGATGAACAGGAATAGGGAGAACCAATGAGAGATTAGCTGTAGGTGTCTGCATGGGCAAATTTAACGCTCATTTCCCACCAGGAAGAGGAATTAACCTAAGGCTCATCATGCCGTGCTGGAACCAGATTAGGGCCTGAAGCAATCCTGCGGGTTTGCGGCCAGCTCACAAGAGAGCGAGTTGAAGAAAGGAGCTCAGGGGCACTGTAACTCACAAATCTGCAGAGTTATAAATGACAGCTATCGTCCAAAAATATATTGAAGGAAGGCTGCGAAGGGAACTTGTAAGCGGGGCAGAATTGCAGGAAAATGATTTCAGGGGGTAGACGGGAATTGCATTTAAAGCATAGGAAAAGAGGCAGAACGTCGACAATGATGCTCTTGGCCAAAAAGGGCGTATGCGTTTTTTCCTAAATATATTCAGGAAAAAACGCATACGCCCTTTTTGGCCAACCAAGCAAGGATTTTAAAGAAATTTGCACTACAATTAAGTCTCATTGCCCCCCGGTCAAAACGGCCATCTGAAAAAAGTGTAAAATCCAGAAATGCAGCCCAGGCCATGGAGAACAGGGAGCCTTGTTATGCTGATGGGCGGGATGTAAATTACTAACAGCCACTCTGGAGAAGTGTATGGTATTTCCTGGAACACTTAAAAAACAAAGCAACGGAGCCAAAGGCAATTCCACTTATGGTCCTATAGCTTAGGGAAATTAAAATCAAAAACTCACAGCCACCCCAAAGTTTCGGACGGCTCTGTTTACAAGAACCTCGTCTACGGTACAAGTTAAATATCCCAGAATGTGAAAAATTGATAAAGAAGTTGTGGTACGTACGTACAATGGAATATCACTCAGCAATGAAATCTATGTCATCAGGCCCGTCGCGGCATAATGAGTGGATTCAGGTACCATGATTCTAACTGAAATAAGTCACACAGAAAATGAAACATCATAAGATATCACTAATACACGGAATGTAAACTTGGCTACACATGAACTGAATTACAAAACAGAACAGGGCCTCAAATTTAGAAAACCAACTTATGCTTGCTTAAGGGGAAAGGTGAGTTGGGGTGCTGCATAAAACCAGAGATAGAAATTAGCACAGATACCATTCCATTGGTCAAATATGTAATAGTCAAGACCTACCCCTTGCTCAACGAAATGGACAAAACACGCCATATTCAACGCCTAGGAATACACCTGACTAGTAAGAATCTTCAAACCCATGGATTTATATGTCTCCATAAGAGAATGAAGCGTGTGTACAGCGGCATGAATGCAGCAGAGAAAATCCGATAAATCCCATTATCAAAATGAATTACAAAAACAAAACACAAGGACAGTGAAATAAGGAGCAATTCTTATATAATTCATTCAGGGATTGTGATGCAACCTGGATTTACCACATCTACATCCAGAGCTGAGTGAGACATAAGTTGGGGACTTCGGGCTGATAGCATTGGTGATGTTCGATGAACAAATGCAGACCCTTTGAAGGCATACTGCATGGTACGCATTCCATGGGTCCCAACTCTCCAGGTTTAAGGGATTCTTCCTTCAGCTAATACATGCATGGGAAACCCACAGTGTGGTGCAGCGTGTGACCGGGAAACGTTTTCAAATGCATTGCAGTTTTCGTCCCCTTTTACTCGGGTTCACAATTCCAGACCCTTTACTAACACTCTCCCTACTTGGAGAGTCAGTGCTTTAACCTCCTCTTTGGCACAGTTTGCAATTTCTGCTCAAGATGAACAGGAATAGGGAGAACCAATGAGAGACTAGCTGTAGGTGTCTGCACGGGCAAATTTAACGCTCATTTCCCGCCAGGAAGAGGAAATAACCTAAGGCTCAACATGCCGTGCTGGAAGCAGATTAGGGCCTGAAGCAATCCTGTGGGTTTGCGACCAGCTCACAAGATAGCGAGTTGAAGAAAGGAACTCAGGGACACTGTAACTCACAAACCTGCAGAGTTATAAATGACAGCTATCGTCCAAAAATATATTGAAGGAAGGCTGCGAAGAGAACTTGAAAGTGGGGCAGAATTGCAGGAAAACGATTTCAGGGGGTAGAGAGGAATTGCATTTAAAGCATAGGAAAAGAGGCAAACGTCGACAATGATGCTCTTGACCAAAAAGGGCGTATGCGTTTTTTCCTGAATATACAGGAAAAAACGCATACGCCCTTTTTGGCCAACCAAGCAAGCATGTTAAAGAAATCTGCACTACAATGAAGTGTCACTGCCCCACGGTCAAAAGGGCCATCTGAAAAAAGTGTAAAATCCAGAAAGGCAGCACAGGCCATGGAGAACAGGGAGCCTTGTTATGCTGATGGGTGGGATGTAAATTGCCAAGATCCACTCTGGAAAAGTGTATGGTGTTTCCTGGAACACCTAAAAAACAAAGCAACGGAGCCTACGGCACTTCCAATTATGGTCGTATAGCTTAGGGAAATTAAAATCAAAAACACACAGCCACCCCAAAGTTTTGGACGGCTCTGTTTACAAGAACCTCCTCTACAGTACATGTTAAATATCCCAGAATATGAAAAATGGATAAAGAAGTTGTGGTACGTACGTACAATGGAATACAACTCAGCAATGAAATCTATGTCATCAGGCCCGTCGCGGCATAATGAGTGGATTCAGGTACGATGATTCTAAGAGAAATGAGTCACAAAGAAAATGAAACATCATAAGATATCACTAATACACGGAATGTAAACTTGGCTACACATGAACTGAATTACAAAACAGAACAGGGTCTCAAATTTAGAAAACCAACTTATGCTTGCTTAAGGGGAAAGGTGAGTTGGGGTACTGCATAAAACCAGAGATAGAAATTAGCACAGATACCTTTCCATAAGCCAAATATGTAATAGTCAAGACCTACCCCTTGCTCAACGAAATGGACTAAACACGCCATATTCAACGCCTAGGAATACACCTGACTAGTAAGAATCTTCAAACCCATGGATTTATATGTCTCCGTAAGAGAATGAAGCGTGTGTACAGCTGCATGAATGCAGCAGAGAAAATCTGATAAATCCGATTATCAAAATGAATTACAAAAAAAACACACAAGGACAGTGAAATAGAGAGCAATTCTTAAATAATTCATTCAGGGCTTGTGATGCAACCTGGATTTACCACATCTACATCCAGAGCTGAGTGAGAAATAAGGTTGGGCACTTCGGGCTGATAGCATTGGTGAGGTTCGATGAACAAATGCAGACCCTTTGAAGGCATACTGCATGGTACCCATTCCATGGGTCCCAACTCTCCAGGTTTAAGGGATTCTTCCTTCAGCTAATACATGCATGGGAAACCCACAGTATGGTGCACCGTGTGACCGGGAAACGTTTTCAAATGCATCGCAGTTTTTGTCCCCTTTTACTCGGGTTCAGCATTCCAGACCCTTTACTAACACTCTCCCTACTTGTAGAGTCAGTACTTTAACCTCCTGTTTGGCACAGTTTGCAATTTCTGCGCAAGATGAACAGGAATAGGGAGAACGAATGAGAGACTAGCTGTAGGTGTCTGCACGGGCAAATTTAACGCTCATTTCCTGCCAGGAAGAGGAATTAACCTAATGCTCAGCATGCTGTGCCGGAACCAGATTAGGGCCTGAAGCAATCCTGCGGGTCTGCGGCCAGCTCACAAGAAAGCGATTTGAAGAAAGGAGCTCAGGGACACTGTAATTCACAAACCTGCAGAGTTATAAATGACAGCTATCGTCCAAAAATATATTGAAGGAAGGCTGCGAAGAGGACTTGAAAGCGGGGCAGAATTGCAGGAAAACGATTTCAGGGGGTAGACAGGAATTGCATTTAAAGCATAGGAAAAGAGGCAGAACGTCCACAATGATGCACTTGGCCAAAAAGGGCGTATGCGTTTTTTCCTGAATATATTCAGGAAAAAACGCATACGCACTTTTTGGCCAACCAAGCAAGCATGTTAAAGAAATCTGCACTACAATGAAGTCTCACTGCCCCCCGGTCAAAAGGGCCATCTGAAAAAAGTGTAAAATCCAGAAATGCAGCACAGGCCATGGAGAACAGGGAGCCTTGTTATGCTGATGGGTGGGATGTAAATTGCCAACAGCCACTCTGGAGAAGTGTATGGTGTTTCCTGAAACACCTAAAAAACAAAGCAACGGAGCCTACGGCACTTCCACTTATGGTTCTATAGCTTAGGGAAATTAAAATCAAAAACACACAGCCACCCCAAAGTTTCAGACGGCTCTGTTTACAAGAACCTCGTCTACGATACAAGTTATATATCCCAGAAAGCGAAAAATGGATAAAGAAGTTGTGGTACGTACGTACAATGGAATATCACTCACCAATGAAGTCTATGTCATCTGGCCCGTCGTGGCATAATGAGTGGATTCAGGTATGATGATTCTAAGTGAAATAAGTCACACAGAAAATGAAACATCATAAGATATCACTAATACACCGAATGTAATCTTGGCTACATATGAACTGAATTACAAAACAGAACAGGGTCTCAAATTTAGAAAACCAACTTATGTTTGCTTAAGGGGAAAGGTGAGTTGGGGTGCTGCATAAAACCAGAGATAGAAATTACCACAGATACCATTCCATACTTCAAATACGTAATAGTAGAGACCTACAACTTGCTCAACGAAATGGGCTAAACACCCTATATTCAACGCCTAGGAATACACCTGACTAGTAAGAATCTTCAAACCCATGGATTTATATGTCTCCATAAGAGAATCAAGCGTGTGTACAGCTGCATGAAGGCAGCAGAGAAAATCCGATAAATCCCATTATCAAAATGAATTACAAAAACAAAACACAAGGACAGTGAAATAGACAGCAATCCTTAAATAATTCATTCAGGGCTTGTGATGCAACCTGAATTTTCCTCATCTACACCCAGAGCTGAGTGAGACATAAGGTTGGACACTTTGGGCTGATAGCATTGGTGAGATTCGATGAGCAACTGCAGACCCTTTGAAGTCATACTGCATGGTACCCATTCCATGGGTCCCAAATCTCCAGGTTTAAGTGATTCTTCCTTCAGCTACAACATGCATGGGAAACCCACAGTATGGTTCAACGTGTGACCGGGAAACGTTTTCAAATGCATCTCAGTTTTCGTCCCCTTTTACTCGGGTTCACAATTCCAGGCCCTTTACTAACACTCTCCCCACTTGGAGAGTCAGTGCCTTTAACCTGCTGTTTGGCACAGTTTGCAATTTCTGTGCAAGATGAACAGGAATAGGGAGAACCAATGAGAGACTAGCTGTAGGTGTCTGAACGGGCAAATTTAACGTTCATTTCCAACCAGGAAGAGGAATTAACCAATAGCTCAGCATGCCGTGCCGGAACCAGATTAGGGCCTGAAGCAATCCTGCGGGTTTGCGGCCAGCTCATAAGAAAGCAATTTGAAGAAAGGAGTTCAGGGGCACTGTAATTCACAAACCTGCAGAGTTATAAATGACAGCTATCGTCCAAAAATATATTGAAGGAAGGCTGCGAAGAGGACTTGAAAGCGGGGCAGAATTGCAGGAAAACGATTTCAGGGGGTAGACAGGAATTGCATTTAAAGCATAGGAAAAGAGGCAGGACGTCGACAATGTTGCACTTGGCCAAAAAGGGCGTATGCGTTTTTTCCTGAATATATTCAGGAAAAAACGCATACGCACTGTTTGGCCAACCAAGCAAGCATGTTAAAGAAATCTGCACTACAATGAAGTCTCACTGCCCCCTGGTCAAAAGGGCCATCTGAAAAAAGTGTAAAATCCAGAAATGCAGCACAGGCCATGGAGAACAGGGAGCCTTGTTATGCTGATAGGTGGGATGTAAATTGCCAACAGCCACTCTGGAGAAGTGTATGGTGTTTCCTGAAACACCTAAAAAACAAAGCAACGGAGCCTACAGCACTTCCACTTACGGTCCTATAGATTAGGGAAATTAAAATCAAAAACACACAGCCACCCCTAAATTTCAGACGGCTCTGTTTACAAGAACCTCGTATACGGTACAAGTTAAATATCCCAGAAAGCGAAAAATGGATAAAGAAGTTGTGGTACGTACGTACAATGGAATATCACTCACCAATGAAGTCTATGTCATCTGGCCCGTCCTGGCATAATGAGAGGATTCAGGTACGATGATTCTACGTGAAATAAGTCACACAGAAAAAGAAACATCATAAGATATCACTAATACACGGAATATAAACTTGGCTACACATGAACTGAATTACAAAACAGAACAGGGTCTCAAATTTAGAAAACCAACTTATGCTTGCTTATGGGGAAAGGTGAGTTGGGGTGCTGCATAAAACCAGAGATTGAAATTAGCACAGATACCGTTCCATAAGCCAAATAAGTAATAGACTAGACCTACTCCTTGCTCAACGAAATGGACTCAACACCCCATATTCAGGGCCTAGGAATATACCTGACTAGTAAGAATCTTAAAACCCACGGATTTATATGTCTCCGTAAGAGAAACATGCGTGTGTACAGCGGCATAAAGGTAGCAGTGAAAACCCGATAAATCCCATTATCAAAATAATTTTCAAATACAAAACACAATGACAGTGAAATAGAGAGCAATTTTTAAATAATTCATTCAGGGTTGTGATGCAACCTGGATTTACCACATCTACACCCAGAGCTGGGTGATACATAAGGCTGGACACTTCGGGCTGATAGCATTGGTGATGTTCGGTGAGCAAATTCAGACCCTTTGAAGTCATACTGCATGGAACCCTTTCCATGGGTCCCAACTCTCCAGGTTTAAGGGATTCTTCCTTCAGCCAAAACATGCATGGGAAACCCAGAGTATGGTCCACCATGTGATTGGGAAACGTTTTCAAATGCATCACAGTTTTCGTACCCTGGTACTCGGGTTCACCATTCCAGACGCTTTACTAACCCTCTCCCCACTTGGAGAGTCAGTGCCTTTAAGCTCCTGTTTGGCACAGTTTGCAATTTCTGCGCAAGATGAACAGGAATAGGGAGAACCAATGAGAGACTAGCTGTAGGTGTCTGCACGGGCAAATGTAACGCTCATTTCCCACCAGGAAGAGGAATTAACCAATGGCTCAGCATGCCCTGCCAGAAAGAGAGTAGGGCCTAAAGCAATCCTGCGGTTTTGCTGCCAGCTCACAAGAAAACGAGTTGAAGAAATTAGCTCAGGGGCATTGTAATTCACAAACCTGCAGAGTTATGAATGACAGCTATCGTCCAAAAATATATTGAAGTAAGTCTGCGAAGCGGACTTGAAAGAGGGGCAGAATTTCAGGAAAACGGTTTCAGGGGGTAGACTGGAATTACACTTGAAGCATAGGAAAAGAGGCAGAATGTCGACCATGATGCACTTGGCCAAAAAGGGCGTATGCGTTTTTTCCTGAATATATTCAGGAAAAAACGCATACGCCCTTTTTGGCCAACTAAGCAAGCGTGTAAAGAAATGTGCACTACAAGGGAAGTCTCACTGCCCCCCAGTCAACAGGGCCATCTGGAAAAAGTGTAAAACCCAGAAAGGCAGGACAGGCCATGGAGAACATGGAGCCTTGTTATGCTGATGGGCAGGATGTAAATTGCCAACAGCCACACTGGAGAAGTGTATGGTGTTTCCTGAAACATGTAGGAAACAAAGCAACACAGCCTATGGCACTTCCACTTATGGTCCAGTAGCTTAGGGACATTAAAATCAAAAACACACATCCACCCCAAATTTGGGATGGCTCTGTTTACAAAAACCTCATCTACGGTACAAGTTAAATATCCCAGAAAGCGAAAAATGGATTAAGAAGTTGTGGTACGTACGTACAATGGAATATCACTCAGCAATGAAATCTATGTCATCAGACCCGTTGCGGCATAATGAGTGGATTCAGGTACGATGATTCTACGTGAAATAAGTCACACAGAAAAAGAAACATCATAAGATATCACTAATACACGGAATGAAAACTTGGCTACACATGAACTGAATTACAAACAGAACAGGGTCTCAAATTTAGAAAACCAACTTATGTTTGCTTAAGGGGAAAGGTGAGTTGGGTGCTGCATAAAACCAGAGATAGAAATTAGCACAGATACCATTCCATAAGTCAAATATGTAATAGTCAAGTCCTACCACTTGCTCAACGAAATGGGCTAAACACCCTATATTCAACACCTAGGAATACACCTGACTAGTAAAATCTTCAAACCCATGGATTTATATGTCTCCATAAGAGAATCAAGCGTGTGTACAGTTGCATGAAGGCAGCAGAGAAAATCCGATAAATCCTATTATCAAAATGAAATACAAAAACAAAACACAATGACAGTGAAATAGAGAACAATTCTTAAATAATTCATTCAGGGCTTGTGATGCAACCTGGATTTACCTCATCTAAACCCAGAGCTGAGAGAGACATAAGGTTGGACACTTCGGGCTGATAGCATTGGTGAGGTTCGATGAGCAAATGCAGACCATTTGAAGTCATACTGCATGGTACCCATTCCATGGGTCCCAACTCTCCAGGTTTAAGTGATTCTTCCTTCAGCTAAAGCATGCATGGGAAACCCACAGTATGGTGCACCGTGTGACCGGGAAACGTTTTCAAATGCATCTCAGTTTTGTCCCCTTTTACTCGGGTTCACAATTCCAGACCCTTTACTAACACTCTCCCCACTTGGAGAGTCAGTGCCTTTAACCTCCTGTTTGGCCCAGTTTGCAATTTCTGCGCAAGATGAACAGGAATAGGGAGAACCAATGAGAGACTAGCTGTAGGTGTCTGCACGGGCAAATTTAATTCTCATTTCCCACCAGGAAGAGGAATTAACCAAAGGCTCAGCATGCCGTGCAGGAACCAGATTAGGGCCTGAAGCAATCCTGCGGGTTTGCGGCCAGCTCACAAGAAAGCGATTTGAAGAAAGGAGCTCAGGGGCACTGTAATTCACAAACCTGCTGAGTTATAAATGACAGCTATCGTCCAAAAATATATTGAAGGAAGGCTGCGAAGAGGACTTGAAAGCGGGGCAGAATTGCAGGAAAACGATTTCAGGGGGTAGACTGGAATTGCATTTAAAGCATAGGAAAAGAGGCAGAACGTCGACAATGATGCACTTGGCCAAAAAGGGCGTATGCGTTCACGCCCTTTTTGGCCAACCAAGCAAGCATGTTAAAAAATCTGCACTACAATGAAGTCTCACTGCCCACCGGTCAAAAGGGCCATCTGAAAAATGTGTAAAATCCAGAAATGCAGCACAGGCCATAGAGAACAGGGAGCCTTGTTATGCTGATGGGTGGGATGTAAATTGCCAACAGCCACTCTGGAGAAGTGTATGGTGTTTCCTGAAACACCAAAAAACAAAGCAACGGAGCCTACGGCACTTCCACTTATGGTCCTATAGCTTAGGGAAATTAAAATCAAAAACACACAGCCACCCCAAAGTTTCAGACGGCTCTGTTTACAAGAACCTCGTCTACGGTACAAGTGAAATATCCCAGAATGCGAAAAATGGATAAAGAAGCTGTGGTACGTACGTACAATGGAATATCACTCACCAATGAAATCTATGTCATCTGGCCTGTCGTGGCATAATGAGTGGATTCAGGTACGATGATTCTAAGTGAAATAAGTCCCACAGAAAATGAAGCATCATAAGTTATCACTAATACACCGAATGTAATCTTGGCTACACATGAACTGAATTACAAAACAGAACAGGGTCTCAAATTTAGAAAACCAACTTATGTTTGCATAAGGGGAAAGGTGAGTTGGGGTGCTGCATAAAACCAGAGTTAGAAATTACCACAGATACCATTCCATATGTCAAATACGTAATAGTCAAGACATACCCCTTGCTCAACGAAATGGGCTAAACACCCTATGTTCAACGCCTAGGAATACACCTGACTAGTAAGAATCTTCAAACCCATGGATTTATATGTCTCCATAAGAGAATCAAGCGTGTGTACAGCTGCATGAAGGCAGCAGAGAAAATCTGATAAATCCCATTATCAAAATGAATTAAAGAACCAAACACAATGACAGTGAAATAGAGAGCAATTCTTAAATAATTCATTCAGGGCTTGTGATGCAACCTGGATTTACCTCATCTAAACCCAGAGCTGAGTGAGACATAAGGTTGGACACTTCGGGCTGATAGCATTGGTGAGGTTCGATGAGCAAATGCAGACCATTTGAAGTCATACTGCATGGTACCCATTCCATGGGTCCCAAATCTCCAGGTTTAAGTGATTCTTCCTTCAGCTACAACATGCATGGGAAACCCACAGTATGGTTCAACGTGTGACCGGGAAACGTTTTCAAATGCATCTCAGTTTTCGTCCCCTTTTACTCGGGTTCACAATTCCAGGCCCTTTACTAACACTCTCCCCACTTGGAGAGTCAGTGCCTTTAACCTGCTGTTTGGCACAGTTTGCAATTTCTGTGCAAGATGAACAGGAATAGGGAGAACCAATGAGAGACTAGCTGTAGGTGTCTGAACGGGCAAATTTAACGTTCATTTCCAACCAGGAAGAGGAATTAACCAATAGCTCAGCATGCCGTGCCGGAACCAGATTAGGGCCTGAAGCAATCCTGCGGGTTTGCGGCCAGCTCATAAGAAAGCAATTTGAAGAAAGGAGTTCAGGGGCACTGTAATTCACAAACCTGCAGAGTTATAAATGACAGCTATCGTCCAAAAATATATTGAAGGAAGGCTGCGAAGAGGACTTGAAAGCGGGGCAGAATTGCAGGAAAACGATTTCAGGGGGTAGACAGGAATTGCATTTAAAGCATAGGAAAAGAGGCAGGACGTCGACAATGTTGCACTTGGCCAAAAAGGGCGTATGCGTTTTTTCCTGAATATATTCAGGAAAAAACGCATACGCACTGTTTGGCCAACCAAGCAAGCATGTTAAAGAAATCTGCACTACAATGAAGTCTCACTGCCCCCTGGTCAAAAGGGCCATCTGAAAAAAGTGTAAAATCCAGAAATGCAGCACAGGCCATGGAGAACAGGGAGCCTTGTTATGCTGATAGGTGGGATGTAAATTGCCAACAGCCACTCTGGAGAAGTGTATGGTGTTTCCTGAAACACCTAAAAAACAAAGCAACGGAGCCTACAGCACTTCCACTTACGGTCCTATAGATTAGGGAAATTAAAATCAAAAACACACAGCCACCCCTAAATTTCAGACGGCTCTGTTTACAAGAACCTCGTATACGGTACAAGTTAAATATCCCAGAAAGCGAAAAATGGATAAAGAAGTTGTGGTACGTACGTACAATGGAATATCACTCACCAATGAAGTCTATGTCATCTGGCCCGTCCTGGCATAATGAGAGGATTCAGGTACGATGATTCTACGTGAAATAAGTCACACAGAAAAAGAAACATCATAAGATATCACTAATACACGGAATATAAACTTGGCTACACATGAACTGAATTACAAAACAGAACAGGGTCTCAAATTTAGAAAACCAACTTATGCTTGCTTATGGGGAAAGGTGAGTTGGGGTGCTGCATAAAACCAGAGATTGAAATTAGCACAGATACCGTTCCATAAGCCAAATAAGTAATAGACTAGACCTACTCCTTGCTCAACGAAATGGACTCAACACCCCATATTCAGGGCCTAGGAATATACCTGACTAGTAAGAATCTTAAAACCCACGGATTTATATGTCTCCGTAAGAGAAACATGCGTGTGTACAGCGGCATAAAGGTAGCAGTGAAAACCCGATAAATCCCATTATCAAAATAATTTTCAAATACAAAACACAATGACAGTGAAATAGAGAGCAATTTTTAAATAATTCATTCAGGGTTGTGATGCAACCTGGATTTACCACATCTACACCCAGAGCTGGGTGATACATAAGGCTGGACACTTCGGGCTGATAGCATTGGTGATGTTCGGTGAGCAAATTCAGACCCTTTGAAGTCATACTGCATGGAACCCTTTCCATGGGTCCCAACTCTCCAGGTTTAAGGGATTCTTCCTTCAGCCAAAACATGCATGGGAAACCCAGAGTATGGTCCACCATGTGATTGGGAAACGTTTTCAAATGCATCACAGTTTTCGTACCCTGGTACTCGGGTTCACCATTCCAGACGCTTTACTAACCCTCTCCCCACTTGGAGAGTCAGTGCCTTTAAGCTCCTGTTTGGCACAGTTTGCAATTTCTGCGCAAGATGAACAGGAATAGGGAGAACCAATGAGAGACTAGCTGTAGGTGTCTGCACGGGCAAATGTAACGCTCATTTCCCACCAGGAAGAGGAATTAACCAATGGCTCAGCATGCCCTGCCAGAAAGAGAGTAGGGCCTAAAGCAATCCTGCGGTTTTGCTGCCAGCTCACAAGAAAACGAGTTGAAGAAATTAGCTCAGGGGCATTGTAATTCACAAACCTGCAGAGTTATGAATGACAGCTATCGTCCAAAAATATATTGAAGTAAGTCTGCGAAGCGGACTTGAAAGAGGGGCAGAATTTCAGGAAAACGGTTTCAGGGGGTAGACTGGAATTACACTTGAAGCATAGGAAAAGAGGCAGAATGTCGACCATGATGCACTTGGCCAAAAAGGGCGTATGCGTTTTTTCCTGAATATATTCAGGAAAAAACGCATACGCCCTTTTTGGCCAACTAAGCAAGCGTGTAAAGAAATGTGCACTACAAGGGAAGTCTCACTGCCCCCCAGTCAACAGGGCCATCTGGAAAAAGTGTAAAACCCAGAAAGGCAGGACAGGCCATGGAGAACATGGAGCCTTGTTATGCTGATGGGCAGGATGTAAATTGCCAACAGCCACACTGGAGAAGTGTATGGTGTTTCCTGAAACATGTAGGAAACAAAGCAACACAGCCTATGGCACTTCCACTTATGGTCCAGTAGCTTAGGGACATTAAAATCAAAAACACACATCCACCCCAAATTTGGGATGGCTCTGTTTACAAAAACCTCATCTACGGTACAAGTTAAATATCCCAGAAAGCGAAAAATGGATTAAGAAGTTGTGGTACGTACGTACAATGGAATATCACTCAGCAATGAAATCTATGTCATCAGACCCGTTGCGGCATAATGAGTGGATTCAGGTACGATGATTCTACGTGAAATAAGTCACACAGAAAAAGAAACATCATAAGATATCACTAATACACGGAATGAAAACTTGGCTACACATGAACTGAATTACAAACAGAACAGGGTCTCAAATTTAGAAAACCAACTTATGTTTGCTTAAGGGGAAAGGTGAGTTGGGTGCTGCATAAAACCAGAGATAGAAATTAGCACAGATACCATTCCATAAGTCAAATATGTAATAGTCAAGTCCTACCACTTGCTCAACGAAATGGGCTAAACACCCTATATTCAACACCTAGGAATACACCTGACTAGTAAAATCTTCAAACCCATGGATTTATATGTCTCCATAAGAGAATCAAGCGTGTGTACAGTTGCATGAAGGCAGCAGAGAAAATCCGATAAATCCTATTATCAAAATGAAATACAAAAACAAAACACAATGACAGTGAAATAGAGAACAATTCTTAAATAATTCATTCAGGGCTTGTGATGCAACCTGGATTTACCTCATCTAAACCCAGAGCTGAGAGAGACATAAGGTTGGACACTTCGGGCTGATAGCATTGGTGAGGTTCGATGAGCAAATGCAGACCATTTGAAGTCATACTGCATGGTACCCATTCCATGGGTCCCAACTCTCCAGGTTTAAGTGATTCTTCCTTCAGCTAAAGCATGCATGGGAAACCCACAGTATGGTGCACCGTGTGACCGGGAAACGTTTTCAAATGCATCTCAGTTTTGTCCCCTTTTACTCGGGTTCACAATTCCAGACCCTTTACTAACACTCTCCCCACTTGGAGAGTCAGTGCCTTTAACCTCCTGTTTGGCCCAGTTTGCAATTTCTGCGCAAGATGAACAGGAATAGGGAGAACCAATGAGAGACTAGCTGTAGGTGTCTGCACGGGCAAATTTAATTCTCATTTCCCACCAGGAAGAGGAATTAACCAAAGGCTCAGCATGCCGTGCAGGAACCAGATTAGGGCCTGAAGCAATCCTGCGGGTTTGCGGCCAGCTCACAAGAAAGCGATTTGAAGAAAGGAGCTCAGGGGCACTGTAATTCACAAACCTGCTGAGTTATAAATGACAGCTATCGTCCAAAAATATATTGAAGGAAGGCTGCGAAGAGGACTTGAAAGCGGGGCAGAATTGCAGGAAAACGATTTCAGGGGGTAGACTGGAATTGCATTTAAAGCATAGGAAAAGAGGCAGAACGTCGACAATGATGCACTTGGCCAAAAAGGGCGTATGCGTTCACGCCCTTTTTGGCCAACCAAGCAAGCATGTTAAAAAATCTGCACTACAATGAAGTCTCACTGCCCACCGGTCAAAAGGGCCATCTGAAAAATGTGTAAAATCCAGAAATGCAGCACAGGCCATAGAGAACAGGGAGCCTTGTTATGCTGATGGGTGGGATGTAAATTGCCAACAGCCACTCTGGAGAAGTGTATGGTGTTTCCTGAAACACCAAAAAACAAAGCAACGGAGCCTACGGCACTTCCACTTATGGTCCTATAGCTTAGGGAAATTAAAATCAAAAACACACAGCCACCCCAAAGTTTCAGACGGCTCTGTTTACAAGAACCTCGTCTACGGTACAAGTGAAATATCCCAGAATGCGAAAAATGGATAAAGAAGCTGTGGTACGTACGTACAATGGAATATCACTCACCAATGAAATCTATGTCATCTGGCCTGTCGTGGCATAATGAGTGGATTCAGGTACGATGATTCTAAGTGAAATAAGTCCCACAGAAAATGAAGCATCATAAGTTATCACTAATACACCGAATGTAATCTTGGCTACACATGAACTGAATTACAAAACAGAACAGGGTCTCAAATTTAGAAAACCAACTTATGTTTGCATAAGGGGAAAGGTGAGTTGGGGTGCTGCATAAAACCAGAGTTAGAAATTACCACAGATACCATTCCATATGTCAAATACGTAATAGTCAAGACATACCCCTTGCTCAACGAAATGGGCTAAACACCCTATGTTCAACGCCTAGGAATACACCTGACTAGTAAGAATCTTCAAACCCATGGATTTATATGTCTCCATAAGAGAATCAAGCGTGTGTACAGCTGCATGAAGGCAGCAGAGAAAATCTGATAAATCCCATTATCAAAATGAATTAAAGAACCAAACACAATGACAGTGAAATAGAGAGCAATTCTTAAATAATTCATTCAGGGCTTGTGATGCAACCTGGATTTACCTCATCTAAACCCAGAGCTGAGTGAGACATAAGGTTGGACACTTCGGGCTGATAGCATTGGTGAGGTTCGATGAGCAAATGCAGACCATTTGAAGTCATACTGCATGGTACCCATTCCATGGGTCCCAACTCTCCAGGTTTAAGTGATTCTTCCTTCAGCTAAAGCATGCATGGGAAACCCACAGTATGGTGCACCATGTGGCCGGGAAACGTTTTCAAATGCATCTCAGTTTTTGTCCCCTTTTACTCGGGTTCACAATTCCAGACCCTTTACTAACACTCTCCCCACTTGGAGAGTCAGTGCCTTTAACCTCCTGTTTGGCACAGTTTGCAATTTCTGCGCAAGATGAACAGGAATAGGGAGAACCAATGAGAGACTAGCTGTAGGTGTCTGCACGGGCAAATTTAATGCTCATTTCCCACCAGGAAGCGGAATTAACCAAACGCTCAGCATGCCTTGCCAGAACCAGATTAGGGCCAGAAGCAATCCTGCGGGTTTGCGGCCAGCTCACAAGAAAGCGATTTGAAGAAAGGAGCTCAGGGGCACTGTAATTCACAAAACTGCAGAGTTATAAATGACAGCTATCGTCCAAAAATATATTGAAGGAAGGCTGCGAAGAGGATTTGAAAGTGGGGCAGAATTGCAGGAAAACGATTTCAGGGGGTAGACTGGAATTGCATTTAAAGCGTAGGAAAAGAGGCAGAAGGTCGACAATGATGCACTTGGCCAAAAAGGGCGTATGCGTTTTTTCCTGAATATATTCAGGAAAAAACGCATACGCCCTTTTTGGCCAACCAAGCAAGCATGTTAAAGAAATCTGCACTACAATGAAGTCTCACTGCCCCCCGGTCAAAAGGGCCATCTGAACAAAGTGTAAAATCCAGAAATGCACACAGGCCATGGAGAACAGGGAGCCTTGTTATGCTGATGGGTGGGATGTAAATTGCCAAGAGCCACTCTGGAGAAGTGTATGGTGTTTCCTGAAACACCAAAAAAGAAAGCAATGGAGCCTACGGCACTTCCACTTATGGTCCTATAGCTTAGGGAAATTAAAATCAAAAACACACAGACACCCCAAAGTTTCAGACGGCTCTGTTTACAAGAACCTCGTCTACGGTACAAGTTAAATATCCCAGAAAGCGAAAAATGGATAAAGAAGTTGTGGTACGTACGTACAATGGAATATCACTCACCAATGAAATCTATGTCATCTGGCCCGTCGTGGCATAATAAGTGGTTCAGGTACGATGATTCTAAGTGAAATAAGTCCCACAGAAAATGAAACATCATAAGATATCAGTAATACACCGAATGTAATCTTGGCTACACATGAACTGAATTACAAAACAGAACAGGGTCTCAAATTTAGAAAACCAACTTATGTTTGCTTAAGGGGAAAGGTGAGTTGGGGTGCTGCATAAAACCAGAGATAGAAATTAGCACAGATACCATTCCATACGTCAAATATGTAATAGTCAAGACCTACCCCTTGCTCAACGAAATGGGCTAAACACCCTATATTCAATGCCTAGGAATACACCTGACTAGTAAGAATCTTCAAACCCATGGATTCATATGTCTCCATAAGAGAATCAAGCGTGTGTACAGCTGCATGAAGGCAGCAGAGAAAATCCGATAAATCCTATTATCGAAATGAATTACAAAAACAAAACACAATGACAGTGAAATAGAGAGCAATTCTTAAATAATTCATTCAGGGCTTGTGATGCAACCCGGATTTACCTCATCTACACCCAGAGCTGAGTGAGACATAAGGTTGGACACTTCGTGCTGATAGCATTGGTGAGGTTCGATGACCAAATGCAGACCATTTGAAGTCATAATACATGGTACACATTCCATGGGTCCCAACTCTCCAGGTTTAAGCGATTCTTCCTTCAGCTAAAGCATGCATGGGAAATCCACATTATGGTGTACCGTGTGACCGGGAAACGTTTTCAAATGCATCTCAGTTTTCGTCCCCTTTTACTCGGGTTCACAATTCCAGACCCTTTATTAACACTCTCCCCACTTGGAGAGTCAGTGCCTTTAACCTGCTGTTTGGCACACTTTGCAATTTCTGCGCAAGATGAACAGGAATAAGGAGAACCAATGAGAGACTAGCTGTAGGTGTCTACACGGGCAAATTTAACGCTCATTTCCAACCAGGAAGAGGAATTAACCAAAGGCTCAGCATGCCGTGCCGGAACCATATTAGGGCCTGAAGCAATCCTGTGGGTTTGCGGCCAGCTCACAAGAAAGCGATTTGAAGAAAGGACCTCAGGGGCACTGTAATTCACAAACCTGCAGAGTTATAAATGACAGCTCTCGTCCAATAATATATTGAAGGAAGGCTGCGAAGAGGACTTGATAGCGGGGCAGAATTGCAGGAAAACGATTTCAGGGTGCAGACTGGAATTACATTTAAAGCATAGGAAAAGAGGCAGAATGTCGACAATGATGCACTTGGCCAAAAAGGGCGTATGCGTTTTTTCCGGAATATATTCAGGAAAAAACGCATACGCACTTTCTGGCCAACCAAGCAAGCATGTTAAAGAAATCTGCTCTACAATGAAGTCTCACTGACCCCCGGTCAAAAGGGCCATCTGAAAAAAGTGTAAAATCCAGAAAGGCAGCACAGGCCATGGAGAACAGGGAGCCTTGTTATGCTGATGGGTGGGATGTAAATTGCCTACAGCCACTCTGGAGAAGAGTATGGTGTTTCCTGAAACACCTAAAAAACAAAGCAACGGAGCCTCTGGCACTTCCACTTATGGTCTTATAGCTTAGGGAAATTAAAATCAAAAACACACAGTCACCCCAAAGTTTCAGACGGCTCTGTTTACAAGAACCTCGTCTACGATACAAGTTAAATATCCGAGAAAGCGAAAAATGGATAAAGAAGTTGTGGTACGTACGTACAATGGAATATCACTCACCAATGAAATCTATGTCATCTGGCCCGTCGTGGCATAATGAGTGGATTCAGGTACGATGATTCTAAGTGAAATAAGTCACACAGAAAATGAAACATCATAAGATATCACTAATACACGGAATGTAATCTTGGCTACACATGAACTGAATTACAAAACAGAACAGGGTCTCAAATTTAGAAAACTAACTTATGTTTGCTTAAGGAAAGGTGAGTTGGGGTGCTGCATAAAACCAGAGATAGAAATTAGCACAGATACCATTCCATACGTCAAATATGTAATAGTCAAGACCTACACCTTGCTCAACGAAATGGGCTAAACACCCTATATTCAACGCCTAGGAATACACCTGACTAGAAATAATTTTCAAACCCATGGATTTATATGTCTCCATAAGAGAATCAAGCGTGTGTACAGCTGCATGAATGCAGCAGAGAAAATCCGATAAATCCCATTATCAAAATGCATTAAAAAAACAAAACACAATGACAGTGAAATAGAGAGCAATTCTTAAATAATTCATTCAGGGCTTGTGATGCAACCTGGATTTACCTCATCTACACCCAGAGCTGAGTGAGACATAAGGTTGGACACTTCGGGCTGATAGCATTGGTGAGGTTCGATGAGCAAATGCAGACCATTTGAAGTCATACTTCATGGAACCCATTGCAAGGGTCCCAACTCTCCAGGTTTAAGCGATTCTTCCTTCAGCTAAAACATGCATGGGAAACCCACAGTATGGTGCACCGTGTGACCGGGAAACGTTTTCAAATGCATCTCAGTTTTCGTCCCCTTTTACTCGGGTTCACCATTCCAGACCCTTTTAACACTCTCCTCACTTGGAGAGCCAGTGCCTTTAACCTGCTGTTTGGCACAGTTTGCAATTTCTGCGCAAGATGAACAGGAATAGGGAGAACGAATGAGAGACCAGCTGTAGGTGTCTGCACGGGCAAATTTAACGCTCATTTCCAACCAGGAAGAGGAATTAACCAAAGGCTCAGCATGCCGTGCCGGAACCAGATTAGGGCCTGAAGCAATCATGCGGGTTTGCGGCCAGCTTACAAGAAAGCGATTTGAAGAAAGGAGCTCAGGGGCACTGTAATTCACAAACCTGCAGAGTTATAAATGACAGCTATCGTCCAAAAATATATTGAAGGAAGGCTGCGAAGAGGACTTGAAAGCGGGGCAGAATTGCAGGAAAACGATTTCAGAGGTTAGGCTGGAATTGCATTTAAAGCATAGGAAAAAAGGCAGAACGTCGACAATGATGCACGTGGCCAAAAAGGGCGTATGCGTTTTTTCCTGAATATATTCAGGAAAAAACGCATACGCCCTTTTTGGTCAACCAAGCAAGCATGTTAAAGAAATCTGCACTACAATGAAGTCTCACTGCCCCCCGGTCAAAAGGGCCATCTGAACAAAGTGTAAAATCCAGAAATGCAGCACAGGCCATGGAGAACAGGGAGCCTTGTTATGCTGATGGGTGGGATGTAAATTGCCAAGAGCCACTCTGGAGAAGTGTATGGTGTTTCCTGAAACACCTAAAAAACAAAGCAACGGAGCCTACGGCCCATCCACTTATGGTCCTATAGCTTAGGGAAATTAAAATCAAAAACACACAGACACCCCAAAGTTTCAGACGGCTCTGTTTACAAGAACCTCGTCTACGGTACAAGTTAAATATCCCAGAAAGCGAAAAATGGATAAAGAAGTTGTGGTACGTACGTACAATGGAATATCACTCACCAATGAAATCTATGTCATCTGGCCCGTCGTGGCATAATGAGTGGATTCAGGTACGATGATTCTAAGTGAAATAATTCCCACAGAAAATGAAACATCATAAGATATCACTAATACACCGAATGTAATCTTGGCTACACATGAACTGAATTACAAAACAGAACAGGGTCTCAAATTTAGAAAACCAACTTATGTTTGCTTAAGGGGAAAGGTGAGTTGGGGTGCTGCATAAAACCAGAGATAGAAATTAGCACAGATACCATTCCATACGTCAAATATGTAATAGTCAAGACCTACCCCTTGCTCAACGAAATGGGCTAAACCCCCTATATTCAACGCCTACGAATACACCTGACTAGTAAGAATCTTCAAACCCATGGATTTATATGTCTCCATAAGAAAATCAAGCGTGTGTACAGCTGCATGAAGGCAGCAGAGAAAATCCGATAAATCCCATTATCAAAATAAATTAGAAAAACAAAACACAATGACAGTGAAATAGAGAGCAATTCTTAAATAATTCATTCAGGGCTTGTGATCCAACCTGGATTTACCTCATCTGCACCCAGAGCTGAGTGAGACATAAGGTTAGACACTTCGGGCTGATAGCATTGGTGAGGTTTGATGAGCAAATGCAGACCATTTGAAGTCATACTTCATGGTACCCATTCCATGGGTCCCAACTCTCCAGTTTTAAGCGATTCTTCCTTCAGCTAAAGCAAGCATGGGATACCCACAGTATGGTGCACCGTGTGACTGGGAAACGTTTTAAAATGCATCTCAGTTTTTGTCCCTTTTACTCGGGTTCACAATTCCAGACCCTTTATTAACACTCTCCCGACTTGGAGAGTCAGTGCCTTTAACCTCCTGTTTGGCACAGTTTGCAATTTCTGCGCAAGCTGAACAGGAATAGGGAGAACCAATGAGAGACTAGCTGTAGGTGTCTGCATGGGCAAATTTAACGCTCATTTCCAACCAGGAAGAGGAATTAACCAAAGGCTCAGCATGCCGTGCCGGAACCAGATTAGGGCCTGAAGCAATCCTGCGGGTTTACGGCCAGCTCACAAGAAAGCGATTTGAAGAAAGGAGCTCAGGGGCACTGTAATTCACAAACCTGCAGAGTTATAAATGACAGCTATCGTCCAAAAATATATTGAAGGAAGGCTGCCAAGAGGACTTGAAAGCGGGGCAGAATTGCAGGAAAACGATTTCAGGGGGTAGACTGGAATTGCATTTAAAGCATAGGAAAAGAGGCAGAACGTCGACAATGATGCACTTGGCCAAAAAGGGCGTATGCGTTTTTTCCTGAATATATTCAGGAAAAAACGCATACGCCCTTTTTGGCCAACCAAGCAAGCATGTTAAAGAAATCTGCACTAAAATGAAGTCTCACTGCCCCCGGTCAAAAGGGCCATCTGAAAAAAGTGTAAAATCTAGAAATGCAGTACAGGCCATGGAGAACAGGAAGCCTTGTTATGCTGATGGGTGGGATGTAAATTGCCAAGGGACACTCTGGAGAAGTGTATGGTGTTTCCTGAAACACCTAAAAAACAAAGCAACGGAGCCTACGGCACTTCCACTTATGGTCCTATAGCCTAGGGAAATTAAAATAAAAAACACACAGCCACCCAAAGTTTCAGACGGCTCTGTTTACAAGAACCTCATGTACGGTACAAGTTAAATATCCCAGAAAGCGAAAAATGGATAAAGAAGTTGTGGTACGTACGTACAATGGAATATCACTCACCAATGAAATCTATGTCATCTGGCCCATCGTGGCATAATGAGTGGATTCAGGTACGATGATTCTAAGTGAAATAAGTCACAGAGAAAATGAAACATCATAAGATATCACTAATACACCGAATGTAATCTTGGCTACACATGAACTGAATTACAAAACAGAACAGGGTCTCAAATTTAGAAAACTAACTTATGTTTGCTTAAGGAAAGGTGAGTTGGGGTGCTGCATAAAACCAGAGATAGAAATTAGCACAGATACCATTCCATACGTCAAATATGTAATAGTCAAGACCTACACCTTGCTCAACGAAATGGGCTAAACACCCTATATTCAACGCCTAGGAATACACCTGACTAGAAAGAATTTTCAAACCCATGGATTTATATGTCTCCATAAGAGAATCAAGCGTGTGTACAGCTGCATGAATGCAGCAGAGAAAAGCCGATAAATCCCATTATCAAAATGCATTAAAAAAACAAAACACAATGACAGTGAAATAGAGAGCAATTCTTAAATAATTCGTTCAGGGCTTGTGATGCAACCTGGATTTACCTCATCTACACCCAGAGCTGAGTGAGACATAAGGTTGGACACTTTGGGCTGATAGCATTGGTGAGGTTCGATGAGCAAATGCAGACCATTTGAAGTCATACTTCATGGAACCCATTGCAAGGGTCCCAACTCTCCAGGTTTAAGCGATTCTTCCTTCAGCTAAAACATGCATGGGAAACCCACAGTATGGTGCACCGTGTGACCGGGAAACGTTTTCAAATGCATCTCAGTTTTCGTCCCCTTTTACTCGGGTTCACCATTCCAGACCCTTTTAACACTCTCCTCACTTGGAGAGCCAGTGCCTTTAACCTGCTGTTTGGCACAGTTTGCAATTTCTGTGCAAGATGAACAGGAATAGGGAGAACGAATGAGACACCAGCTGTAGGTGTCTGCACGGGCAAATTTAACGCTCATTTCCAACCAGGAAGAGGAATTAACCAAAGGCTCAGCATGCCGTGCCGGAACCAGATTAGGGCCTGAAGCAATCCTGCGGGTTTGCGGCCAGCTCACAAGAAAGCGATTTGAAGAAAGGAGCTCAGGGGCACTGTAATTCACAAACTTGCAGAGTTATAAATGACAGCTATCGTCCAAAAATATATTGAAGGAAGGCTGCGAAGAGGACTTGAAAGCGGGGCAGAATTGCAGGAAAACGATTTCAGAGGTTAGGCTGGAATTGCATTTAAAGCATAGGAAAAAAGGCAGAACGTCGACAATGATGCACTTGGCCAAAAAGGGCGTATGCGTTTTTTCCTGAATACCAGGAAAAAACGCATACGCCCTTTTTGGCCAACCAAGCAAGCATGTTAAAGAAATCTGCACTACAATGAAGTCTCACTGCCCCCCGGTCAAATGGGCCATCTGAACAAAGTGTAAAATCCAGAAATGCAGCACAGGCCATGGAGAACAGGGAGCCTTGTTATGCTGATGGGTGGGATGTAAATTGCCAAGAGCCACTCTGGAGAAGTGTATGGTGTTTCCTGAAACACCTAAAAAACAAAGCAACGGAGCCTACGGCCCATCCACTTATGGTCCTATAGCTTAGGGAAATTAAAATCAAAAACACACAGACACCCAAAGTTTCAGACGGCTCTGTTTACAAGAACCTCGTCTACGGTACAAGTTAAATATCCCAGAAAGCGAAAAATGGATAAAGAAGGTGTGGTACGTACGTACAATGGAATATCACTCACCAATGAAATCTATGTCATCTGGCCCGTCGTGGCATAATGAGTGGATTCAGGTACGATGATTCTAAGTGAAATAATTCCCACAGAAAATGAAACATCATAAGATATCACTAATACACCGAATGTAATCTTGGCTACACATGAACTGAATTACAAAACAGAACAGGGTCTCAAATTTAGAAAACCAACTTATGTTTGCTTAAGGGGAAAGGTGAGTTGGGGTGCTGCATAAAACCAGAGATAGAAATTAGCACAGATACCATTCCATACGTCAAATATGTAATAGTCAAGACCTACCCCTTGCTCAACGAAATGGGCTAAACCCCCTATATTCAACGCCTACGAATACACCTGACTAGTAAGAATCTTCAAACCCATGGATTTATATGTCTCCATAAGAAAATCAAGCGTGTGTACAGCTGCATGAAGGCAGCAGAGAAAATCCGATAAATCCCATTATCAAAATAAATTACAAAAACAAAACACAATGACAGTGAAAGAGAGAGCAATTCTTAAATAATTCATTCAGGTCTTGTGATCCAACCTGGATTTACCTCATCTGCACCCAGAGCTGAGTGAGACATAAGGTTAGACACTTCGGGCTGATAGCATTGGTGAGGTTTGATGAGCAAATGCAGACCATTTGAAGTCATACTGCATGGTACCCATTCCATGGGTCCCAACTCTCCAGTTTTAAGCGATTCCTCCTTCAGCTAAAGCATGCATGGGAAACCCACAGTATGGTGCACCGTGTGACCGGGAAACGTTTTCAAATGCATCTCAGTTTTTGTCCCTTTTACTCGGGTTCACAATTCCAGACCCTTTATTAACACTCTCCCGACTTGGAGAGTCAGTGCCTTTAACCTCCTGTTTGGCACAGTTTGCAATTTCTGCACAAGATGAACAGGAATAGGGAGAACCAATGAGAGACTAGCTGTAGTTGTCTGCACGGGCAAATTTAACGCTCATTTCCAACCAGGAAGAGGAATTAACCAAAGGCTCAGCATGCCGTGCCGGAACCAGATTAGGGCTGGAAGCAATCCTGCGGGTTTGCGGCCAGCTCACAAGAAAGCGATTTGAAGAAAGGAGCTCAGGGGCACTGTAATTCACAAACCTGCAGAGTTATAAATGACAGCTATCGTCCAAAAATATATTGAAGGAAGGCTGCCAAGAGGACTTGAAAGCGGGGCAGAATTGCAGGAAAACGATTTCAGGGGGTAGACTGGAATTGCATTTAAAGCATAGGAAAAGAGGCAGAACGTCGACAATGATGCACTTGGCCAAAAAGGGCGTATGCGTTTTTTCCTGAATATATTCAGGAAAAAACGCATACGCCCTTTTTGGCCAACCAAGCAAGCATGTTAAAGAAATCTGCACTAAAATGAAGTCTCACTGCCCCCGGCCAAAAGGGCCATCTGAAAAAAGTGTAAAATCCAGAAATGCAGTACAGGCCATGGAGAACAGGAAGCCTTGTTATGCTGATGGGTGGGATGTAAATTGCCAACAGCCACTCTGGAGAAGTGTATGGTGTTTCCTGAAACACCTAAAAAACAAAGCAACGGAGCCTACGGCACTTCCAATTATGGTCCTATAGCCTAGGGAAATTAAAATAAAAAACACACAGCCACCCAAAGTTTCAGACGGCTCTGTTTACAAGAACCTCATCTACGGTACAAGTTAAATATCCCAGAAAGCGAAAAATGGATAAAGAAGTTGTGGTACGTACGTACAATGGAATATCACTCACCAATGAAATCTATGTCATCTGGCCCATCGTGGCATAATGAGTGGATTCAGGTACGATGTTTCTAAGTGAAATAAGTCACACAGAAAATGAAACATCATAAGATATCACTAATACATCGAATGTAATCTTGGCTACACATGAACTGAATTACAAAACAGAACAGGGTCTCAAATTTAGAAAACCAACTTATGTTTGCTTAAGGGGAAAGGTGAGTTGGGGTGCTGCATAAAACCAGAGATAGAAATTAGCACAGATACCATTCCATACGTCAAATATGTAATAGTCAAGACCTACCCCTTGCTCAATGAAATGGGCTAAACCCCCTATATTCAACGCCTACGAATACACCTGACTAGTAAGAATCTTCAAACCCATGGATTTATATGTCTCCATAAGAAAATCAAGCGTGTGTACAGCTGCATGAAGGCAGCAGAGAAAATCCGATAAATCCCATTATCAAAATAAATTACAAAAACAAAACACAATGACAGTGAAATAGAGAGCAATTCTTAAATAATTCATTCAGGGCTTGTGATCCAACCTGGATTTACCTCATCTGCACCCAGAGCTGAGTGAGACATAAGGTTAGACACTTCGGGCTGATAGCATTGGTGAGGTTTGATGAGCAAATGCAGACCATTTGAAGTCATACTGCATGGTACCCATTCCATGGGTCCCAACTCTCCAGTTTTAAGCGATTCTTCCTTCAGCTAAAGCATGCATGGGAAACCCACAGTATGGTGCACCGTGTGACCGGGAAACGTTTTCAAATGCATCTCAGTTTTTGTCCCTTTTACTCGGGTTCACAATTCCAGACCCTTTATTAACACTCTCCCGACTTGGAGAGTCAGTGCCTTTAACCTCCTGTTTGGCACAGTTTGCAATTTCTGCGCAAGATGAACAGGAATAGGGAGAACCAATGAGAGACTAGCTGTAGGTGTCTGCACGGGCAAATTTAACGCTCATTTCCAACCAGGAAGAGGAATTAACCAAAGGCTCAGCATGCAGTGCCGGAACCAGATTAGGGCCTGAAGCAATCCTGCGGGTTTGCGGCCAGCTCACAAGAAAGCGATTTGAAGAAAGGAGCTCAGGGGCACTGTAATTCACAAACCTGCAGAGTTATAAATGACAGCTATCGTCCAAAAATATATTGAAGGAAGGCTGCGAAGAGGACTTGAAAGCGGGGCAGAATTGCAAGAAAACGATTTCAGGGGGTAGACTGGAATTGCATTTAAAGCATAGGAAAAGAGGCAGAACGTCGACAATGATGCACTTCGCCGAAAAGGGCGTATGCGTTTTTTCCTGAATATATTCAGGAAAAAACGCATACGCCCTTTTTGGTCAACCAAGCAAGCATGTTAAAGAAATCTGCACTAAAATGAAGTCTCACTGCCCCCGGTCAAAAGGGCCATCTGAAAAAAGTGTAAAATCCAGAAATGCAGTACAGGCCATGGAGAACAGGAAGCCTTGTTATGCTGATGGGTGGGATGTAAACTGCCAAGAGCCACTCTGGAGAAGTGTATGGTGTTTCCTGAAACACCTAAAAAACAAAGCAACGGAGCCTACGGCACTTCCACTTATGGTCCTATAGCCTAGGGAAATTAAAATAAAAAACACACAGCCACCCAAAGTTTCAGACGGCTCTGTTTACAAGAACCTCATCTACGGTACAAGTTAAATATCCCAGAAAGCGAAAAATGGATAAAGAAGTTGTGGTACGTACGTACAATGGAATATCACTCACCAATGAAATCTATGTCATCTGGCCCGTCGTGGCATAATGAGTGGATTCAGGTACGATGATTCTAAGTGAAATAAGTCACACAGAAAATGAAACATCATAAGATATCACTAATACACGGAATGTAATCTTGGCTACACATGAACTGAATTACAAAACAGAACAGGGTCTCAAATTTAGAAAACCAACTTATGTTTGCTTAAGGAAAGGTGAGTTGGGGTGCTGCATAAAACCAGAGATAGAAATTAGCACAGATACCATTCCATACGTCAAATATGTAATAGTCAAGACCTACACCTTGCTCAACGAAATGGGCTAAACACCCTATATTCAACGCCTAGGAATACACCTGACTAGAAAGAATTTTCAAACCCATGGATTTATATGTCTCCATAAGAGAATCAAGCGTGTGTACAGCTGCATGAATGCAGCAGAGAAAAGCCGATAAATCCCATTATCAAAATGCATTAAAAAAACAAAACACAATGACAGTGAAATAGAGAGCAATTCTTAAATAATGCATTCAGGGCTTGTGATGCAACCTGGATTTACCTCATCTACACCCAGAGCTGAGTGAGACATAAGGTTGGACACTTTGGGCTGATAGCATTGGTGAGGTTCGATGAGCAAATGCAGACCATTTGAAGTCATACTTCATGGAACCCATTGCAAGGGTCCCAACTCTCCAGGTTTAAGCGATTCTTCCTTCAGCTAAAACATGCATGGGAAACCCACAGTATGGTGCACCGTGTGACCGGGAAACGTTTTCAAATGCATCTCAGTTTTCGTCCCCTTTTACTCGGGTTCACCATTCCAGACCCTTTTAACACTCTCCTCACTTGGAGAGCCAGTGCCTTTAACCTGCTGTTTGGCACAGTTTGCAATTTCTGCGCAAGATGAACAGGAATAGGGAGAACGAATGAGAGACCAGCTGTAGGTGTCTGCACGGGCAAATTTAACGCTCATTTCCAACCAGGAAGAGGAATTAACCAAAGGCTCAGCATGCCGTGCCGGAACCAGATTAGGGCCTGAAGCAATCCTGCGGGTTTGCGGCCAGCTCACAAGAAAGCGATTTGAAGAAAGGAGCTCAGGGGCACTGTAATTCACAGACCTGCAGAGTTATAATGACAGCTATCGTCAAAAAATATATTGAAGGGAGGCTGCGAAGAGGACTTGAAAGCGGGGCAGAATTGCAGGAAAACGATTTCAGAGGTTAGGCTGGAATTGCATTTAAAGCATAGGAAAAAAGGCAGAACGTCGACAATGATGCACTTGGCCAAAAAGGGAGTATGCGTTTTTTCCTGAATATATTCAGGAAAAAACGCATACGCCCTTTTTGGCCAACTAAGCAAGCATGTTAAAGAAATCTGCACTAAAATGAAGTCTCACTGCCCCCGGTCAAAAGGGCCATCTGAAAAAAGTGTAAAATCCAGAAATGCAGTACAGGCCATGGAGAACAGGAAGCCTTGTTATGCTGATGGGTGGGATGTAAATTGCCAAGAGCCACTCTGGAGAAGTGTATGGTGTTTCCTGAAACACCTAAAAAACAAAGCAACGGAGCCTACGGCACTTCCAATTATGGTCCTATAGCTTAGGGAAATTAAAATCAAAAACTCACAGCCACCCCAAAGTTTCGGACGGCTCTGTTTACAAGAACCTCGTCTACGGTACAAGTTAAATATCCCAGAATGTAAAAAATTGATAAAAAAGTTGTGGTACGTACGTACAATGGAATATCACTCAGCAATGAAATCTATGTCATCAGGCCCGTCGCGGCATAATGAGTGGATTCAGGTACCATGATTCTAACTGAAATAAGTCACACAGAAAATGAAACATCATAAGATATCACTAATACACGGAATGTAAACTTGGCTACACATGAACTGAATTACAAAACAGAACAGGGCCTCAAATTTAGAAAACCAACTTATGCTTGCTTAAGGGGAAAGGTGAGTTGGGGTGCCGCATCAAAACAGAGATAGAAATTAGCACAGATACCTTTTCATAAGCCAAATATGTAATAGTCAAGACCTACACCTTGCTCAACGAAATGGACTAAACACCCCATATTCAACGCCTAGGAATACACCTGATTAGTAAGAATCTTCAAACCCATGGATTCATATGTCTCCGTAAGAGAATGAAACGTGTGTACAGCGGCATGAATGCAGCAGAGAAAATCCGATAAATCCCACTATCAAAATATATTACAAAAACAAAACACAAGGACAGTGAAATAGAGAGCAATTCTTAAATAATTCATTCAGGGTTTGTGATGCAACCTGGATTTACCACATCTACACCCAGAGCTGAGTGAGACATAAGGTTGGGCACTTCGGGCTGATAGCATTGGAGAGGTTCAGTGAGCAAATGCAGACACTTTGAAGTCATACTGCATGGTACCCATTCCAAGGGTCCCAACTCTCCAGGTTTAAGGGATTCTTCCTTCAGCTAAAGCATGCATGGGAAACCCACAGTATGGTGCACCGTGTGACCGGGAAACGTTTTCAAATGCATCTCAGTTTTTGTCCCTTTTACTCGGGTTCACAATTCCAGACCCTTTATTAACACTCTCCCGACTTGGAGAGTCAGTGCCTTTAACCTCCTGTTTGGCACAGTTTGCAATTTCTGCGCAAGATGAACAGGAATAGGGAGAACCAATGAGAGACTAGCTGTAGGTGTCTGCATGGGCAAATTTAACGCTCATTTCCAACCAGGAAGAGGAATTAACCAAAGGCTCAGCATGCCGTCCCGGAACCAGATTAGGGCCTGAAGCAATCCTGCGGGTTTGCGGCCAGCTCACAAGAAAGCGATTTGAAGAAAGGAGCTCAGGGGCACTGTAATTCACAAACCTGCAGAGTTATAAATGACAGCTATCGTCCAAAAATATATTGAAGGAAGGCTGCGAAGAGGACTTGTAAGCAGGGCAGAATTGCAGGAAAACGATTTCAGGGGGTAGACTGGAATTGCATTTAAAGCATAGGAAAAGAGGCAGAACGTCGACAATGATGCACTTGGTCGAAAAGGGAGTATGCGTTTTTTCCTGAATATATTCAGGAAAAAACGCATACGCCCTTTTTGGCCAACCAAGCAAGCATGTTAAAGAAATCTGCACTAAAATGAAGTCTCACTGCCCCCGGCCAAAAGGGCCATCTGAAAAAAGTGTAAAATCCAGAAATGCAGTACAGGCCATGGAGAACAGGAAGCCTTGTTATGCTGATGGGTGGGATGTAAATTGCCAAGAGCCACTCTGGAGAAGTGTATGGTGTTTCCTGAAACACCTAAAAAACAAAGCAACGGAGCCTACGGCACTTCCAATTATGGTCCTATAGCCTAGGGAATTTAAAATAAAAAACACACAGCCACCCAAAGTTTCAGACGGCTCTGTTTACAAGAACCTCATCGACGGTACAAGTTAAATATCCCAGAAAGCGAAAAATGGATAAAGAAGTTGTGGTACATACGTACAATGGAATATCACTCACCAATGAAATCTATGTCATCTGTCCCATCGTGGCATAATGAGTGGATTCAGGTACGATGATTCTAAGTGAAATAAGTCACACAGAAAATGAAATATCATAAGATATCACTAATACACCGAATGTAATCTTGGCTACAAATGAACTGAATTACAAAACAGAACAGGGTCTCAAATTTAGAAAACCAACTTATGTTTGCTTAAGGGGAAAGGTGAGTTGGGGTGCTGCATAAAACCAGAGATAGAAATTAGCACAGATACCATTCCATACATCAAATATGTAATACTCAAGACCTACCCCTTGCTCAACGAAATGGGCTAAACCCCCTATATTCAACGCCTACGAATACACCTGACTAGTAAGAATCTTCAAACCCATGGATTTATATGTCTCCATAAGAAAATCAAGCGTGTGTACAGCTGCATGAAGGCAGCAGAGAAAATCCGATAAATCCCATTATCAAAATATATTACAAAAACAAAACACAAGGACAGTGAAATAGAGAGCAATTCTTAAATAATTCATTCAGGGTTTGTGATGCAACCTGGATTTACCACATCTACACCCAGAGCTGAGTGAGACATAAGGTTGGGCACTTCGGGCTGATAGCATTGGTGAGGTTCAGTGCGCAAATGCAGACACTTTGAAGTCATACTGCATGGTACCCATTCCAAGGGTCCCAACTCTCCAGGTTTAAGGGATTCTTCCTTCAGCTAAAACATGCATGGGAAACCCACAGTATGGTGCACCGTGTGACCGGCAAACGTTTTCAAATGCATCTCAGTTTTCCTCCCTTATTACTCGGGTTCACCATTCCAGACCCTTTACTAACCCTCTCCCTACTTGGAGAGTCAGTGCTTTAACCTCCTCTTTGGCACAGTTTGCAATTTCTGCTCAAGATGAACAGGAATAGGGAGAACCAATGAGAGACTAGCTGTAGGTGTCTGCACGGGCAAATTTAACGCTCATTTCCCGCCAGGAAGAGGAAATAACCTAAGGCTCAACATGCCGTGCTGGAAGCAGATTAGGGCCTGAAGCAATCCTGCGGGTTTGCGACCAGCTCACAAGATAGCGAGTTGAAGAAAGGAGCTCAGGGACACTGTAACTCACAAACCTGCAGAGTTATAAATGACAGCTATCGTCCAAAAATATATTGAAGGAAGGCTGCGAAGAGAACTTGTAAGCGGGGCAGAATTGCAGGAAAATGATTTCAGGGGGTAGACGGGAATTGCATTTAAAGCATAGGAAAAGAGGCAGAACGTCGACAATGATGCTCTTGGCCAAAAAGGGCGTATGCGTTTTTTCCTAAATATATTCAGGAAAAAACGCATATGCCCTTTTTGGCCAACCAAGCAAGCATTTTAAAGAAATCTGCACTACAATGAAGTCTCACTGCCCCCCGGTCAAAACGACCATCTGAAAAAAGTGTAAAATCCAGAAAGGCAGCACAGGCCATGGAGAACAGGCAGCCTTGTTATGCTGATGGGCGGGATGTAAATTACTAACAGCCACTCTGGAGAAGTGTATGGTATTTCCTGGAACACCTAAAAAACAAAGCAACGGAGCCTACGGCAATTCCACTTATGGTCCTATAGATTAGGGAAATTGAAATCAAAAACTCACAGCCACCCCAAAGTTTCGGACGGCTCTGTTTACAAGAACCTCGTCTACGGTACAAGTTAAATATCCCAGAATGTGAAAAATTGATAAAGAAGTTGTGGTACGTACGTACAATGGAATATCACTCAGCAATGAAATCTATGTCATCAGGCCCGTCGCGGCATAATGAGTGGATTCAGGTACCATGATTCTAACTGAAATAAGTCACACAGAAAATGAAACATCATAAGATATCACTAATACACGGAATGTAAACTTGGCTACACATGAACTGAATTACAAAACAGAACAGGGCCTCAAATTTAGAAAACCAACTTATGCTTGCTTAAGGGGAAAGGTGAGTTGGGGTGCTGCATAAAACCAGAGATAGAAATTAGCACAGATACCATTCCATTCGTCAAATATGTAATAGTCAAGACCTACCCCTTGCTCAACGAAATGGACAAAACACGCCATATTCAACGCTTAGGAGTAAACCTGACTAGTAAGAATCTTCAAACCCATGGATTTATATGTCTCCATAAGAGAATGAAGAGTGTGTACAGCAGCATGAATGCAGCAGAGAAAATCCGATAAATCCCATTATCAAAATGAATTACAAAAACAAAACACAAGGACAGTGAAATAGGGAGCAATTCTTAAATAATTCATTCAGGGATTGTGATGCAACCTGGATTTTCCACATCTACATCCAGAGCTGAGTGAGACATAAGGTTGGGGACTTCGGGCTGATAGCATTGGTGAGGTTCGATGAACAAATGCAGACCCTTTGAAGGCATACTGCATGGTACGCATTCCATGGGTCCCAACTCTCTAGGTTTAAGGGATTCTTCCTTCAGCTAATACATGCATGGGAAACCCACAGTATGGTACAGCGTGTGACCGGGAAACGTTTTCAAATGCATTGCAGTTTTCGTCCCCTTTTACTCGGGTTCACAATTCCAGGCCCTTTACTAACACTCTCCCTACTTGGAGAGTCAGTGCCTTTAACCTCCTGTTGGGCACAGTTTGCAATTTCTGCTCAAGAAGAACAGGAAGAGGGAGAACCAATGAGAGATTAGCTGTAGGTGTCTGCACGGGCAAATTTAACGCTCATTCCCCACCAGGAAGAGGAATTAACCAAAGGCTCAGCATGCCCTGCCAGAACCAGATTAGGGCCTGAAGCAATCCAGCGGGTTTGCGGCCAGCTCACAAGATAGCGCGTTGAAGAAAGGAGCTCAGGGGCACTGTAACTCACAAACCTGCAGAGTTATAAATGACAGCTATCGTCCAAAAATATATTGAAGGAAGGCTGCGAAGAGAACTTGTAAGCGGGGCAGAATTGCAGCAAAACGATTTCAGGGGGTAGACGGTAATTGCATTTAAAGCATAGGAAAAGAGGCAGAACGTCGACAATGATGCTCTTGGCCAAAAAGGGCGTATGCGTTTTTTCTGAATATATTCAGGAAAAAACGCATACGCACTTTTTGGCCAACCAAGCAAGCATGTTAAAGAAATCTGCACTACAATGAAGTCTCACTGCCCCCCGGTCAAAACGGCCATCTGAAAAAAGTGTAAAATCCAGAAAGGCAGCACAGGGCATGGAGAACCGGGAGCCTTGTTATGCTGATGGGCGGGATGTAAATTGCAACAGCCACTCTGGAGAAGTGTAGGGTGTTTCCTGGAACACCTAAAAAACAAAGCAACGGAGCCTACGGCACGTCCACTTATGGTCCTATAGCTTAGGGAAATTAAAATCAAAAACACACAGCCACCCCAAAGTTTCGGTCGGCTCTGTTTACAAGAACCTCGTCTACGGTACAAGTTAAATATCCCAGAATGTGAAAAATGGATAAAGAAGTTGTGGTACGTACGTACAATGGAATATCACTGAGCAATGAAATCTATGTCATCAGGCCCGTCGCGGCATAATGAGTGGATTCAGGTACCATGATTCGAAGTGAAATAAGTCACACAGAAAATGAAACATCATAAGATATCACTAATACACGGAATATAAACTAGGCTACACATGAACTGAATTACAAAACAGAACAGGGCCTCAAATTTAGAAAACCAACTTATGCTTGCTTAAGGGGAAAGGTGAGTTGGGGTGCCGCATCAAAACAGAGATAGAAATTAGCACAGACACCTTTTCATAAGCCAAATATGTAATAGTCAAGACCTACCCCTTGCTCAACGAAATGGACTAAACACCCCATATTCAACGCCTAGGAATACACCTGACTAGTAAGAATCTTCAAACCCATGGATTCATATGTCTCCGTAAGAGAATGAAGCGTGTGTACAGCGGCATGAATGCAGCAGAGAAAATCCGATAAATCCCATTATCAAAATATATTACAAAAACAAAACACAAGGACAGTGAAATAGAGAGCAATTCTTAAATAATTCATTCAGGGTTTGTGATGCAACCTGGATTTACCACATCTACACCCAGAGCTGAGTGAGACATAAGGTTGGGCACTTCGGGCTGATAGCATTGGTGAGGTTCAGTGAGCAAATGCAGACACTTTGAAGTCATACTGCATGGTACCCATTCCAAGGGTCCCAACTCTCCAGGTTTAAGGGATTCTTCCTTCAGCTAAAACATGCATGGGAAACCCACAGTATGGTGCACCGTGTGACCGGCAAACGTTTTCAGATGCATCTCAGTTTTCCTCCCCTTTTACTCGGGTTCACCATTCCAGACCCTTTACTAACACTCTCCCTACTTGGAGAGTCAGTGCTTTAACCTCCTCTTTGGCACAGTTTGCAATTTCTGCTCAAGATGAACAGGAATAGGGAGAACCAATGAGAGACTAGCTGTAGGTGTCTGCACGGGCAAATTTAACGCTCATTTCCCGCCAGGAAGAGGAAATAACCTAAGGCTCAACATGCCGTGCTGGAAGCAGATTAGGGCCTCAAGCAATCCTGCGGGTTTGCGACCAGCTCACAACATAGCGAGTTGAAGAAAGGACCTCAGGGACACTGTACCTCACAAACGTGCAGAGTTATAAATGACAGCTATCGTCCAAAAATATATTGAAGGAAGGCTGCGAAGAGAACTTGTAAGCGGGGCAGAATTGCAGGAAAATGATTTCAGGGGGTAGACGGGAATTGCATTTAAAGCATAGGAAAAGAGGCAGAACGTCGACAATGATGCTCTTGGCCAAAAAGGGCGTATGCGTTTTTTCCTGAATATATTCAGGAAAAAACGCATACGCCCTTTTTGGCCAACCAAGCAAGTATTTTAAAGAAATCTGCACTACAATGAAGTCTCACTGCCCCCCGGTCAAAACGGCCATCTGAAAAAAGTGTAAAATCCAGAAATGCAGCACAGGCCATGGAGAACAGGGAGCCTTGTTATGCTGATGGGCGGGATGTAAATTACTAACAGCCACTCTGGAGAAGTGTATGGTATTTCCTGAAACACCTAAAAAACAAAGCAACGGAGCCTACGGCAATTCTACTTATGGTCCTATAGCTTAGGGAAATTAAAATCAAAAACTCACAGCCACCCCAAAGTTTCGGACGGCTCTGTTTACAAGAACCTCGTCTACGGTACAAGTTAAATATCCCAGAAAGCGAAAAATGGATAAAGAAGTTGTGGTACGTACGTACAATGGAATATCACTCACCAATGAAGTGTATGTCATCTGGCCCGTCGTGGCATAATGAGTGGATTCAGGTACGATGATTCTAAGTGAAATAAGTCACACAGAAAATGAAACATCATAAGATATCACTAATACACCGAATGTAATCTTGGCTACATATGAACTGAATAACAAAACAGAACAGGGTCTCAAATTTAGAAAACCAACTTATGTTTGCTTAAGGGGAAAGGTGAGCTGGGGTGCTGCATAAAACCAGAGATAGAAATTACCACAGATACCATTCCATACGTCAAATACGTAATAGTCGAGACCTACAACTTGCTCAACGAAATGGGCTAAACACCCTATATTCAACGCCTAGGAATACACCTGACTAGTAAGAATCTTCAAACCCATGGATTTATATGTCTCCATAAGAGAATCAAGCGTGTGTACAGCTGCATGAAGGCAGCAGAGAAAATCTGATAAATCCCATTATCAAAATGAATTACAAAAACAAAACACAATGACAGTGAAATAGAGAGCAATCCTTAAATAATTCATTCAGGGCTTGTGATGCAACCTGGATTTTCCTCATCTACACCCAGAGCTGAGTGAGACATACGGTTGGACACTTTTGTCTGATAGCATTGGTGACGTTCGATGAGCAACTGCAGACCATTTGAAGTCATACTGCATGGTACCCATTCCATGGGTCCCAAATCTCCAGGTTTAAGTGATTCTTCCTTCAGCTACAACATGCATGGGAAACCCACAGTATGGTTCACCGTGTGACCGGGACACGTTTTCAAATGCATCGCAGTTTTCGTCCCCTTTTGCTCGGGTTCACAATTCCAGGCCCTTTACTAACACTCTCCCCACTTGGAGAGTCAGTGCTTTAACCTGCTGTTTGGCACAGTTTGCAATTTCTGCGCAAGATGAACAGGAATAGGGAGAACCAATGAGAGACTAGCTGTAGGTGTCTGCACGGGCAAATTTAACGCTCATTTCCAACCAGGAATAGGAATTAACCAAAGGCTCAGCATGCCGTGCCGGAACCAGATTAGGGCCTGAATCAATCCTGCGGGTTTGCGGCCAGCTCACAAGAAAGCGATTTGAAGAAAGGAGCTCAGGGGCACTGTAATTCTCAAACCTGCAAATTTATAAATGACAGCTATTGTCCAAAAATATATTGAAGGAAGCCTGCGAAGAGGACTTGAAATCGGGGCAGAATTTCAGGAAAGCGGTTTCAGGGAGTAGAGTGGAATTGCATTTAAAGCATAGGAAAAGAGGCAGAACGTCGACAATGATGCACGTGGCCAAAAAGGGCGTATGCGTTTTTTCCTGAATATATTCAGGAAAAAACGCATACGCCCTTTTTGGCCAACCAAGCAAGCACGTTAAAGAAATCTGCACTACAATGAAGTCTCACTGCCCCCCGGTCAAAAGGGCCATCTGAAAAAAGTGTAAAATCCAGAAATGCAGTACAGGCCATGGTGAACAGGTTGCCTTGTTATGCTGATGGGTGGGATGTAAATTGCCAAGAGCCACTCTGGAGAAGTGTATGGTGTTTCCTGAAACACCTAAAAAACAAAGCAACGGAGCCTATGGCACTTCCACTTATGGCCCTATAGCCTAGGGAAATTAAAATAAAAAACACACAGCCACCCAAAGTTTCAGACGGCTCTGATTACAAGAACCTCGTTTACGGTACAAGTTAAATATCCCAGAAAGCGCAAAATGGATAAAGAAGTTGTGGTACGTACGTACAATGGAATATAACTCACCAATTAAATCTATGTCATCTGGCCCGTCGTGGCATAATGAGTGGATTCAGTTACGATGATTCTAAGTGAAATAAGTCACACAGAAAATGAAACATCATAAGATATCACTAATACACCGAATGTAATCTTGGCTACACATGAACTGAATTACAAAACAGAACAGGGTCTCAAATTTAGAAAACCAACTTATGTTTGCTTAAGGGGAAAGGTGAGTTGGGGTGCTGCATAAAACCAGAGATAGAAATTAGCACAGATACCATTCCTTACGTCAAATATGTAACAGTCAAGACCTACCCCTTGCTCAACGAAATGGGCTACACACCTTATATTCAACACCTAGGAATACACCTGACTAGAAAGAATTTTCAAACCCATGGATTTATATGTCTCCATAAGAGAATCAAGCGTGTGTACAGCTGCATGAAGGCAGCAGAGAAAATCCGATAAATCCCATTATCAAAATGAATGACAAAAACAAAACACAATGACAGTGAAATAGAGAGCAATTCTTAAATAATTCATTCAGGGCTTGTGATGCAACCTGGATTTACCTCATCTACACCCAGAGCTCTGTGAGACATAAGGTTGGATACTTCGGGCTGAGAGCATTGGTAAGGTTCGATGAGGAAATGCAGATCATTTGAAGTCATACTACATGGTACCCATTCCATGGGTCCCAACTCTCCAGGTTTAAGCGATTCTTCCTTCAGCTAAAGCATGCATGGGAAACCCACAGTATGGTGCACTGTGTGACTGGGAAACGTTTTCAAATGCATCTCAGTTTTTGTCCTCTTTTACTCGGGTTCACAATTCCAGACCCTTTACTAACACTCTCCCCACTTATAGAGTCAGTGCCTTTAACCTCCTGTTTGGCACAGTTTGCAATTTCTGCGCAAGATGAACAGGAATAGAGAGAACCAAGTAGAGACTAGCTGTAGGTGTCTGCACGGGCAAATTTAACGCTCATTTCCAGCCAGGAAGAGGAATTAACCAAAGGCTCAGCATGCCGTGCCGGAACCAGATTAGGGCCTGAAGCAATCCTGCGGGTTTGCGGCCAGCTCACAAGAAAGCGATTAGAAGAAAGGAGGTCAGGGGCACTGTAATTCACACACCTGCAGAGTTATAAATGACAGCTATCGTCCAAAAATATATTGAAGGAAGGCTGCGAAGAGGACTTGAAAGCGGGGCAGAATTGCAGGAAAACGATTTCGGGGGTAGACTGGAATTGCATTTAAAGCATAGGAAAAGAGGCAGAACGTCGACAATGATGCACTTGGCCAAAAAGGGCGTATGCGTTTTTTCCTGAATATATTCAGGAAAAAACGCATACGCCCTTTTTGGCCAACCAAGCAAGCATGTTAAAGAAATCTGCACTACAATGAAGTCTCACTTCCCCCCGGTCAAAAGGGCCATCTGAAAAAAGTGTAAAATCCAGAAATGCAGCACAGGCCATGGAGAACAGGGAGCCTTGTTATGCTGATGGGTGGGATGTAAATTGCCAAGAGCCACTCTGGAGAAGTGTATGGTGTTTCCTGAAACACCTAAAAAACAAAGCAACGGAGCCTACGGCACTTCCACTTATGGTCCTATAGCTTAGGGAAATTAAAATCAAAAACACACAGACACCCCAAAGTTTCAGACTTCTCTGTTTACAAGAACCTCATCTACGGTACAAGTTAAATATCCCAGAAAGCGAAAAATGGATAAAGAAGTTGTGGTACGTACGTACAATGGAATATCACTCACCAATGAAATCTATGTCATCTGGCCCGTCGTGGCATAATAAGTGGTTCAGGTACGATGATTCTAAGTGAAATAAGTCCCACAGAAAATGAAACATCATAAGATATCAGTAATACACCGAATGTAATCTTGGCTACACATGAACTGAATTACAAAACAGAACAGGGTCTCAAATTTAGAAAACCAACTTATGTTTGCTTAAGGGGAAAGGTGAGTTGGGGTGCTGCATAAAACCAGAGATAGAAATTAGCACAGATACCATTCCATACGTCAAATATGTAATAGTCAAGACCTACACCTTGCTCAACGAAATGGGCTAAACACCCTATATTCAACGCCTACGAATACACCTGACTAGTAAGAATCTTCAAACCCATGGATTTATATGTCTCCATAAGAGAATCAAGCCTGTGTACAGCTGCATGAAGGCAGCAGAGAAAATCCGATAAATCCTATTATCAAAATGAATTACAAAAAGAAAACACATTGACAGTGAAATAGAGAGCAATTCTTAAATAATTCATTCAGGGCTTGTGATGCAACCTGGATTTACCTCATCTACACCCAGAGCTGAGTGAGACATAAGGTTGGACACTTCGTGCTGATAGCATTGGTGAGGTTCGATGACCAAATGCAGACCCTTTGAAGGCATACTGCATGGTACGCATTCCATGGGTCCCAACTCTCCAGGTTTAAGGGATTCTTCCTTCAGCTAATACATGCATGGGAAACCCACAGTATTGTGCAGCGTGTGACCGGGAAACGATTTCAAATGCATTGCAGTTTTCGTCCCCTTTTACTAGGTTTCACAATTCCAGACCCTTTACTAACACTCTCCCTACTTGGAGAGTCAGTGCCTTTAACCTCCTGTTGGGCACAGTTTGCAATTTCTGCTCAAGAAGAACAGGAAGAGGGAGAACCAATGAGAGATTAGCTGTAGGTGTCTGCACGGGCAAATTTAACGCTCATTCCCCACCAGGAAGAGGAATTAACCAAAGGCTCAGCATGCCCTGCCGGAACCAGATTAGGGCCTGAAGCAATCCAGCGGGTTTGCGGCCAGCTCACAAGATAGCGAGTTGAAGAAAGGAGCTCAGGGGCACTGTAACTCACAAACCTGCAGAGTTATAAATGACAGCTATCGTCCAAAAATATATTGAAGGAAGGCTGCGAAGAGAACTTGTAAGCGGGGCAGAATTGCAGGAAAACGATTTCAGGGGGTAGACGGTAATTGCATTTAAAGCATAGGAAAAGAGGCAGAACGTCGACAATGATGCTCTTGGCCAAAAAGGGCGTATGCGTTTTTTCTGAATATATTCAGGAAAAAACGCATACGCACTTTTTGGCCAACCAAGCAAGCATGTTAAAGAAATCTGCACTACAATGAAGTCTCACTGCCCCCCGGTCAAAAGGGCCATCTGAAAAAAGTGTAAAATCCAGAAAGGCAGCACAGGGCATGGAGAACCGGGAGCCTTGTTATTCTGATGGGCGGGATGTAAATTGCCAAGAGCCACTCTGGAGAAGTGTATGGTGTTTCCTGGAACACCTAAAAAACAAAGCAACGGAGCCTACGGCACTTCCACTTATGGTCCTATAGCTTAGGGAAATTAAAATCAAAAACACACAGCCACCCCAAAGTTTCGGTCGGCTCTGTTTACAAGAACCTCGTCTACGGTACAAGTTAAATATCCCAGAATGTGAAAAATGGATAAAGAAGTTGTGGTACGTACGTACAATGGAATATCACTGAGCAATGAAATCTATGTCATCAGGCCCGTCGCGGCATAATGAGTGGATTCAGGTACCATGATTCTAAGTGAAATAAGTCACACAGAAAATGAAACATCATAAGATATCACTAATACACGGAATATAAACTAGGCTACACATGAACTGAATTACAAAAGAGAACAGGGCCTCAAATTTAGAAAACCAACTTATGCTTGCTTAAGGGGAAAGGTGAGTTGGGGTGCCGCATCAAAACAGAGATAGAAATTAGCACAGATACCTTTTCATAAGCCAAATATGTAATAGTCAAGACCTACCCCTTGCTCAACGAAATGGACTAAACACCCCATATTCAACGCCTAGGAATACACCTGACTAGTAAGAATCTTCAAACCCATGGATTCATATGTCTCCGTAAGAGAATGAAGCGTGTGTACAGCGGCATGAATGCAGCAGAGAAAATCAGAAAAATCCCATTATCAAAATATATTACAAAAGCAAAACACAAGGACCGTGAAATAGAGAGCAATTCTTAAATAATTCATTCAGGGATTGTGATGCAACCTGGATTTACCACATCTACACCCAGAGCTGAGTGAGACATAAGGTTGGGCACTTCGGGCTGATAGCATTGGTGAGGTTCAGTGAGCAAATGCAGACACTTTGAAGTCATACTGCATGGTACCCATTCCAAGGGTCCCAACTCTCCAGGTTTAAGGGATTCTTCCTTCAGCTAAAACATGCATGGAAAACCCACAGTATGGTGCACCGTGTGACCGGCAAACATTTTCAAATGCATCTCAGATTTCCTCCCCTTTTACTCGGGTTCACCATTCCAGACCGTTTACTAACACTCTCCCTACTTGGAGAGTCAGTGCTTTAACCTCCTCTTTGGCACAGTTTGCAATTTCTGCTCAAGATGAACAGGAATAGGGAGAACCAATGAGAGACTAGCTGTAGGTGTCTGCACGTGCAAATTTAACGCTCATTTCCCGCCAGGAAGAGGAAATAACCTAAGGCACAACATGCCGTGCTGGAAGCAGATTAGGGCCTCAAGCAATCCTGCGGGTTTGCGACCAGCTCACAAGATAGCGATTTGAAGAAAGGAGCTCAGGGACACTGTACCTCACAAACCTGCAGAGTTATAAATGACAGCTATCGTCCAAAAATATATTGAAGGAAGGCTGCGAAGAGAACTTGTAAGCGGGGCAGAATTGCAGGAAAATGATTTCAGGGGGTAGACGGGAATTGCATTTAAAGCATAGGAAAAGAGGCAGAACGTCGACAATGATGCTCTTGGCCAAAAAGGGCGTATGCGTTTTTCCTGAATATATTCAGGAAAAAACGCATACGCCCTTTTTGGCCAACCAAGCAAGCATTTTAAAGAAATCTGCACTACAATGAAGTCTCACTGCCCCCCGGTCAAAACGGCCATCTGAAAAAAGTGTAAAATCCAGAAAGGCAGCACAGGCCATGGAGAACAGGGAGCCTTGTTATGCTGATGGGCGGGATGTAAATTACTAACAGCCACTCTGGAGAAGTGTATGGTATTTCCTGGAACACCTAAAAAACAAAGCAACGGAGCCTACGGCAATTCCACTTATGGTCCTATAGATTAGGGAAATTAAAATCAAAAACTCACAGCCACCCCAAAGTTTCGGACGGCTCTGTTTCCAATAACCTCGTCTACGGTACAAGTTAAATATCCCAGAATGTGAAAAATTGATAAAGAAGTTGTGGTACGTACGTACAATGGAATATCACTCAGCAATGAAATCTATGTCATCAGGCCCGTCGCGGCATAATGAGTGGATTCAGGTACCATGATTCTAACTGAAATAAGTCACACAGAAAATGAAACATCATAAGATATCACTAATACACGGAATGTAAACTTGGCTACACATGAACTGAATTACAAAAGAGAACAGGGCCTCAAATTTAGAAAACCAACTTATGCTTGCTTAAGGGGAAAGGTGAGTTGGGGTGCTGCATAAAACCAGAGATAGAAATTAGCACAGATACCATTCCATTCGTCAAATATGTAATAGTCAAGACCTACCCCTTGCTCAACGAAATGGACAAAACACGCCATATTCAACGCCTAGGAATACACCTGACTAGTAAGAATCTTCAAACCCATGGATTTATATATCTCCATAAGAGAATGAAGCGTGTGTACAGCGGCATGAATGCAGCAGAGAAAATCCGATAAATCCCATTATCAAAATGAATTACAAAAACAAAACACAAGGACAGTGAAATAGGGAGCAATTCTTAAATAATTCATTCAGGGATTGTGATGCAACCTGGATTTTCCACATCTACATCCAGAGCTGAGTGAGACATAAGGTTGGGGACTTCGGGCTGATAGCATTGGTGAGGTTCGATGAACAAATGCAGACCCTTTGAAGGCATACTGCATGGTACGCATTCCATGGGTCCCAACTCTCCAGGTTTAAGGGATTCTTCCTTCAGCTAATACATGCATGGGAAACCCACAGTATGGTGCAGCGTGTGACCGGGAAACGTTTTCAAATGCATTGCAGTTTTCGTCCCCTTTTACTCGGGTTCACAATTCCAGACCCTTTACTAACACTCTCCCTACTTGGAGAGTCAGTGCCTTTAACCTCCTGTTGGGCACAGTTTGCAATTTCTGCTCAAGAAGAACAGGAAGAGGGAGAACCAATGAGAGATTAGCTGTAGGTGTCTGCACGGGCAAATTTAACGCTCATTCCCCACAGGAAGAGGAATTAACCAAAGGCTCAGCATGCCCTGCCAGAACCAGATTAGGGCCTGAAGCAATCCAGCGGGTTTGCGGCCAGCTCACAAGATAGCGAGTTGAAGAAAGGAGCTCAGGGGCACTGTAACTCACAAACCTGCAGAGTTATAAATGACAGCTATCGTCCAAAAATATATTGAAGGAAGGCTGCGAAGAGAACTTGTAAGCGGGGCAGAATTGCAGGAAAACGATTTCAGGGGGTAGACGGTAATTGCATTTAAAGCATAGGAAAAGAGGCAGAACGTCGACAATGATGCTCTTGGCCAAAAAGGGCGTATGCGTTTTTTCTGAATATATTCAGGAAAAAACGCATACGCACTTTTTGGCCAACCAAGCAAGCATGTTAAAGATATCTGCACTACAATGAAGTCTCACTGCCCCCCGGTCAAAAGGGCCATCTGAAAAAAGTGTAAAATCCAGAAAGGCAGCACAGGGCATGGAGAACCGGGAGCCTTGTTATGCTGATGGGCGTGATGTAAATTGCAACAGCCACTCTGGAGAAGTGTATGGTGTTTCCTGAAACACCTAAAAAACAAAGCAACGGAGCCTACGGCACTTCCACTTATGGTCCTATAGCTTAGGGAAATTAAAATCAAAAACACACAGCCACCCCAAAGTTTCGGTCGGCTCTGTTTACAAGAACCTCGTCTACGGTACAAGTTAAATATCCCAGAATGTGAAAAATGGATAAAGAAGTTGTGGTACGTACGTACAATGGAATATCACTGAGCAATGAAATCTATGTCATCAGGCCCGTTGCGGCATAATGAGTGGATTCAGGTACCATGATTCTAAGTGAAATAAGTCACACAGAAAATGAAACATCATAAGATATCACTAATACACGGAATATAAACTAGGCTACACATGAACTGAATTACAAAACAGAACAGGGCCTCAAATTGAGAAAACCAACTTATGCTTGCTTAAGGGGAAAGGTGAGTTGGGGTGCCGCATCAAAACAGAGATAGAAATTAGCACAGATACCTTTTCATAAGCCAAATATGTAATAGTCAAGACCTACCCCTTGCTCAATGAAATGGGCTAAACCCCCTATATTCAACGCCTACGAATACACCTGACTAGTAAGAATCTTCAAACCCATGGATTTATATGTCTCCATAAGAAAATCAAGCGTGTGTACAGCTGCATGAAGGCAGCAGAGAAAATCCGATAAATCCCATTATCAAAATAAATTACAAAAACAAAACACAATGACAGTGAAATAGAGAGCAATTCTTAAATAATTCATTCAGGGCTTGTGATCCAACCTGGATTTACCTCATCTGCACCCAGAGCTGAGTGAGACATAAGGTTAGACACTTCGGGCTGATAGCATTGGTGAGGTTTGATGAGCAAATGCAGACCATTTGAAGTCATACTGCATGGTACCCATTCCATGGGTCCCAACTCTCCAGTTTTAAGCGATTCTTCCTTCAGCTAAAGCATGCATGGGAAACCCACAGTATGGTGCACCGTGTGACCGGGAAACGTTTTCAAATGCATCTCAGTTTTTGTCCCTTTTACTCGGGTTCACAATTCCAGACCCTTTATTAACACTCTCCCGACTTGGAGAGTCAGTGCCTTTAACCTCCTGTTTGGCACAGTTTGCAATTTCTGCGCAAGATGAACAGGAATAGGGAGAACCAATGAGAGACTAGCTGTAGGTGTCTGCACGGGCAAATTTAACGCTCATTTCCAACCAGGAAGAGGAATTAACCAAAGGCTCAGCATGCAGTGCCGGAACCAGATTAGGGCCTGAAGCAATCCTGCGGGTTTGCGGCCAGCTCACAAGAAAGCGATTTGAAGAAAGGAGCTCAGGGGCACTGTAATTCACAAACCTGCAGAGTTATAAATGACAGCTATCGTCCAAAAATATATTGAAGGAAGGCTGCGAAGAGGACTTGAAAGCGGGGCAGAATTGCAAGAAAACGATTTCAGGGGGTAGACTGGAATTGCATTTAAAGCATAGGAAAAGAGGCAGAACGTCGACAATGATGCACTTCGCCGAAAAGGGCGTATGCGTTTTTTCCTGAATATATTCAGGAAAAAACGCATACGCCCTTTTTGGTCAACCAAGCAAGCATGTTAAAGAAATCTGCACTAAAATGAAGTCTCACTGCCCCCGGTCAAAAGGGCCATCTGAAAAAAGTGTAAAATCCAGAAATGCAGTACAGGCCATGGAGAACAGGAAGCCTTGTTATGCTGATGGGTGGGATGTAAACTGCCAAGAGCCACTCTGGAGAAGTGTATGGTGTTTCCTGAAACACCTAAAAAACAAAGCAACGGAGCCTACGGCACTTCCACTTATGGTCCTATAGCCTAGGGAAATTAAAATAAAAAACACACAGCCACCCAAAGTTTCAGACGGCTCTGTTTACAAGAACCTCATCTACGGTACAAGTTAAATATCCCAGAAAGCGAAAAATGGATAAAGAAGTTGTGGTACGTACGTACAATGGAATATCACTCACCAATGAAATCTATGTCATCTGGCCCGTCGTGGCATAATGAGTGGATTCAGGTACGATGATTCTAAGTGAAATAAGTCACACAGAAAATGAAACATCATAAGATATCACTAATACACGGAATGTAATCTTGGCTACACATGAACTGAATTACAAAACAGAACAGGGTCTCAAATTTAGAAAACCAACTTATGTTTGCTTAAGGAAAGGTGAGTTGGGGTGCTGCATAAAACCAGAGATAGAAATTAGCACAGATACCATTCCATACGTCAAATATGTAATAGTCAAGACCTACACCTTGCTCAACGAAATGGGCTAAACACCCTATATTCAACGCCTAGGAATACACCTGACTAGAAAGAATTTTCAAACCCATGGATTTATATGTCTCCATAAGAGAATCAAGCGTGTGTACAGCTGCATGAATGCAGCAGAGAAAAGCCGATAAATCCCATTATCAAAATGCATTAAAAAAACAAAACACAATGACAGTGAAATAGAGAGCAATTCTTAAATAATGCATTCAGGGCTTGTGATGCAACCTGGATTTACCTCATCTACACCCAGAGCTGAGTGAGACATAAGGTTGGACACTTTGGGCTGATAGCATTGGTGAGGTTCGATGAGCAAATGCAGACCATTTGAAGTCATACTTCATGGAACCCATTGCAAGGGTCCCAACTCTCCAGGTTTAAGCGATTCTTCCTTCAGCTAAAACATGCATGGGAAACCCACAGTATGGTGCACCGTGTGACCGGGAAACGTTTTCAAATGCATCTCAGTTTTCGTCCCCTTTTACTCGGGTTCACCATTCCAGACCCTTTTAACACTCTCCCTACTTGGAGAGCCAGTGCCTTTAACCTGCTGTTTGGCACAGTTTGCAATTTCTGCGCAAGATGAACAGGAATAGGGAGAACGAATGAGAGACCAGCTGTAGGTGTCTGCACGGGCAAATTTAACGCTCATTTCCAACCAGGAAGAGGAATTAACCAAAGGCTCAGCATGCCGTGCCGGAACCAGATTAGGGCCTGAAGCAATCCTGCGGGTTTGCGGCCAGCTCACAAGAAAGCGATTTGAAGAAAGGAGCTCAGGGGCACTGTAATTCACAGATCTGCAGAGTTATAATGACAGCTATCGTCAAAAAATATATTGAAGGGAGGCTGCGAAGAGGACTTGAAAGCGGGGCAGAATTGCAGGAAAACGATTTCAGAGGTTAGGCTGGAATTGCATTTAAAGCATAGGAAAAAAGGCAGAACGTCGACAATGATGCACTTGGCCAAAAAGGGAGTATGCGTTTTTTCCTGAATATATTCAGGAAAAAACGCATACGCCCTTTTTGGCCAACTAAGCAAGCATGTTAAAGAAATCTGCACTAAAATGAAGTCTCACTGCCCCCGGTCAAAAGGGCCATCTGAAAAAAGTGTAAAATCCAGAAATGCAGTACAGGCCATGGAGAACAGGAAGCCTTGTTATGCTGATGGGTGGGATGTAAATTGCCAAGAGCCACTCTGGAGAAGTGTATGGTGTTTCCTGAAACACCTAAAAAACAAAGCAACGGAGCCTACGGCACTTCCAATTATGGTCCTATAGCTTAGGGAAATTAAAATCAAAAACTCACAGCCACCCCAAAGTTTCGGACGGCTCTGTTTACAAGAACCTCGTCTACGGTACAAGTTAAATATCCCAGAATGTAAAAAATTGATAAAAAAGTTGTGGTACGTACGTACAATGGAATATCACTCAGCAATGAAATCTATGTCATCAGGCCCGTCGCGGCATAATGAGTGGATTCAGGTACCATGATTCTAACTGAAATAAGTCACACAGAAAATGAAACATCATAAGATATCACTAATACACGGAATGTAAACTTGGCTACACATGAACTGAATTACAAAACAGAACAGGGCCTCAAATTTAGAAAACCAACTTATGCTTGCTTAAGGGGAAAGGTGAGTTGGGGTGCCGCATCAAAACAGAGATAGAAATTAGCACAGATACCTTTTCATAAGCCAAATATGTAATAGTCAAGACCTACACCTTGCTCAACGAAATGGACTAAACACCCCATATTCAACGCCTAGGAATACACCTGATTAGTAAGAATCTTCAAACCCATGGATTCATATGTCTCCATAAGAGAATGAAACGTGTGTACAGCGGCATGAATGCAGCAGAGAAAATCCGATAAATCCCACTATCAAAATATATTACAAAAACAAAACACAAGGACAGTGAAATAGAGAGCAATTCTTAAATAATTCATTCAGGGTTTGTGATGCAACCTGGATTTACCACATCTACACCCAGAGCTGAGTGAGACATAAGGTTGGGCACTTCGGGCTGATAGCATTGGAGAGGTTCAGTGAGCAAATGCAGACACTTTGAAGTCATACTGCATGGTACCCATTCCAAGGGTCCCAACTCTCCAGGTTTAAGGGATTCTTCCTTCAGCTAAAGCATGCATGGGAAACCCACAGTATGGTGCACCGTGTGACCGGGAAACGTTTTCAAATGCATCTCAGTTTTTGTCCCTTTTACTCGGGTTCACAATTCCAGACCCTTTATTAACACTCTCCCGACTTGGAGAGTCAGTGCCTTTAACCTCCTGTTTGGCACAGTTTGCAATTTCTGCGCAAGATGAACAGGAATAGGGAGAACCAATGAGAGACTAGCTGTAGGTGTCTGCATGGGCAAATTTAACGCTCATTTCCAACCAGGAAGAGGAATTAACCAAAGGCTCAGCATGCCGTCCCGGAACCAGATTAGGGCCTGAAGCAATCCTGCGGGTTTGCGGCCAGCTCACAAGAAAGCGATTTGAAGAAAGGAGCTCAGGGGCACTGTAATTCACAAACCTGCAGAGTTATAAATGACAGCTATCGTCCAAAAATATATTGAAGGAAGGCTGCGAAGAGGACTTGTAAGCAGGGCAGAATTGCAGGAAAACGATTTCAGGGGGTAGACTGGAATTGCATTTAAAGCATAGGAAAAGAGGCAGAACGTCGACAATGATGCACTTGGTCGAAAAGGGAGTATGCGTTTTTTCCTGAATATATTCAGGAAAAAACGCATACGCCCTTTTTGGCCAACCAAGCAAGCATGTTAAAGAAATCTGCACTAAAATGAAGTCTCACTGCCCCCGGCCAAAAGGGCCATCTGAAAAAAGTGTAAAATCCAGAAATGCAGTACAGGCCATGGAGAACAGGAAGCCTTGTTATGCTGATGGGTGGGATGTAAATTGCCAAGAGCCACTCTGGAGAAGTGTATGGTGTTTCCTGAAACACCTAAAAAACAAAGCAACGGAGCCTACGGCACTTCCAATTATGGTCCTATAGCCTAGGGAATTTAAAATAAAAAACACACAGCCACCCAAAGTTTCAGACGGCTCTGTTTACAAGAACCTCATCGACGGTACAAGTTAAATATCCCAGAAAGCGAAAAATGGATAAAGAAGTTGTGGTACATACGTACAATGGAATATCACTCACCAATGAAATCTATGTCATCTGTCCCATCGTGGCATAATGAGTGGATTCAGGTACGATGATTCTAAGTGAAATAAGTCACACAGAAAATGAAATATCATAAGATATCACTAATACACCGAATGTAATCTTGGCTACAAATGAACTGAATTACAAAACAGAACAGGGTCTCAAATTTAGAAAACCAACTTATGTTTGCTTAAGGGGAAAGGTGAGTTGGGGTGCTGCATAAAACCAGAGATAGAAATTAGCACAGATACCATTCCATACATCAAATATGTAATACTCAAGACCTACCCCTTGCTCAACGAAATGGGCTAAACCCCCTATATTCAACGCCTACGAATACACCTGACTAGTAAGAATCTTCAAACCCATGGATTTATATGTCTCCATAAGAAAATCAAGCGTGTGTACAGCTGCATGAAGGCAGCAGAGAAAATCCGATAAATCCCATTATCAAAATATATTACAAAAACAAAACACAAGGACAGTGAAATAGAGAGCAATTCTTAAATAATTCATTCAGGGCTTGTGATGCAACCTGGATTTACCACATCTACACCCAGAGCTGAGTGAGACATAAGGTTGGGCACTTCGGGCTGATAGCATTGGTGAGGTTCAGTGAGCAAATGCAGACACTTTGAAGTCATACTGCATGGTACCCATTCCAAGGGTCCCAACTCTCCAGGTTTCAGGGATTCTTCCTTCAGCTAAAACATGCATGGGAAACCCACAGTATGGTGCACCGTGTGACCGGCAAACGTTTTCAAATGCATCTCAGTTTTCCTCCCCTTTTACTCGGGTTCACCATTCCAGACCCTTTACTAACACTCTCCCTACTTGGAGAGTCAGTGCTTTAACCTCCTCTTTGGCACAGTTTGCAATTTCTGCTCAAGATGAACAGGAATAGGGAGAACCAATGAGAGACTAGCTGTAGGTGTCTGCACGGGCAAATTTAACGCTCATTTCCCGCCAGGAAGAGGAAATAACCTAAGGCTCAACATGCCGTGCTGGAAGCAGATTAGGGCCTCAAGCAATCCTGCGGGTTTGCGACCAGCTCACAACATAGCGAGTTGAAGAAAGGACCTCAGGGACACTGTACCTCACAAACGTGCAGAGTTATAAATGACAGCTATCGTCCAAAAATATATTGAAGGAAGGCTGCGAAGAGAACTTGTAAGCGGGGCAGAATTGCAGGAAAATGATTTCAGGGGGTAGACGGGAATTGCATTTAAAGCATAGGAAAAGAGGCAGAACGTCGACAATGATGCTCTTGGCCAAAAAGGGCGTATGCGTTTTTTCCTGAATATATTCAGGAAAAAACGCATACGCCCTTTTTGGCCAACCAAGCAAGTATTTTAAAGAAATCTGCACTACAATGAAGTCTCACTGCCCCCCGGTCAAAACGGCCATCTGAAAAAAGTGTAAAATCCAGAAAGTCAGCACAGGCCATGGAGAACAGGGAGCCTTGTTATGCTGATGGGCGGGATGTAAATTGCCAACAGCCACTCTGGAGAAGTGTATGGTATTTCCTGGAACACCTCAAAAACAAAGCAACGGAGCCTACGGCACTTCCACTTATGGTCCTATAGCTTAGGGAAATTAAAATCAAAAACACACAGCCACCCCAAAGTTTCGGTCGGCTCTGTTTACAAGAACCTCGTCTACGGTACAAGTTAAATATCCCAGAATGTGAAAAATGGATAAAGAAGTTGTGGTACGTACGTACAATGGAATATCACTGAGCAATGAAATCTATGTCATCAGGGCCGTCGCGGCATAATGAGTGGATTCAGGTACCATGATTCGAAGTGAAATAAGTCACACAGAAAATGAAACATCATAAGTTATCACTAATACACGGAATATAAACTAGGCTACACATGAACTGAATTACAAAACAGAACAGGGTCTCAAATTTAGAAAACCATCTTATGCTTGCTTAAGGGGAAAGGTGAGTTGGGATGTCGCATCAAAACAGAGATAGAAATTAGCACAGATACCTTTACATAAGCCAAATATGTAATAGTCAAGACCTACCCCTTACTCAACGAAATGGACTAAACACCCCATATTCAACGCCTAGGAATACACCTGACTAGTAAGAATCTTCAAACCCATGGATTCATATGTCTCCGTAAGAGAATGAAGCGTGTGTACAGCGGCATGAATGCAGCAGAGAAAATCCGATAAATCCCATTAACAAAATATATTACAAAAGCAAAACACAAGGACAGTGAAATAGAGAGCAATTCTTAAATAATTCATTCAGGGTTTGTGATGCAACCTGGATTTACCACATCTACACCCAGAGCTGAGTGAGACATAAGGTTGGGCACTTCGGGCTGATAGCATTGGTGAGGTTCAGTGCGCAAATGCAGACACTTTGAAGTCATACTGCATGGTACCCATTCCAAGGGTCCCAACTCTCCAGGTTTAAGGGATTCTTCCTTCAGCTAAAACATGCATGGGAAACCCACAGTATGGTGCACCGTGTGACCGGCAAACGTTTTCAAATGCATCTCAGTTTTCCTCCCTTATTACTCGGGTTCACCATTCCAGACCCTTTACTAACCCTCTCCCTACTTGGAGAGTCAGTGCTTTAACCTCCTCTTTGGCACAGTTTGCAATTTCTGCTCAAGATGAACAGGAATAGGGAGAACCAATGAGAGACTAGCTGTAGGTGTCTGCACGGGCAAATTTAACGCTCATTTCCCGCCAGGAAGAGGAAATAACCTAAGGCTCAACATGCCGTGCTGGAAGCAGATTAGGGCCTGAAGCAATCCTGCGGGTTTGCGACCAGCTCACAAGATAGCGAGTTGAAGAAAGGAGCTCAGGGACACTGTAACTCACAAACCTGCAGAGTTATAAATGACAGCTATCGTCCAAAAATATATTGAAGGAAGGCTGCGAAGAGAACTTGTAAGCGGGGCAGAATTGCAGGAAAATGATTTCAGGGGGTAGACGGGAATTGCATTTAAAGCATAGGAAAAGAGGCAGAACGTCGACAATGATGCTCTTGGCCAAAAAGGGCGTATGCGTTTTTTCCTAAATATATTCAGGAAAAAACGCATATGCCCTTTTTGGCCAACCAAGCAAGCATTTTAAAGAAATCTGCACTACAATGAAGTCTCACTGCCCCCCGGTCAAAACGACCATCTGAAAAAAGTGTAGAATCCAGAAAGGCAGCACAGGCCATGGAGAACAGGCAGCCTTGTTATGCTGATGGGCGGGATGTAAATTACTAACAGCCACTCTGGAGAAGTGTATGGTATTTCCTGGAACACCTAAAAAACAAAGCAACGGAGCCTACGGCAATTCCACTTATGGTCCTATAGATTAGGGAAATTGAAATCAAAAACTCACAGCCACCCCAAAGTTTCGGACGGCTCTGTTTACAAGAACCTCGTCTACGGTACAAGTTAAATATCCCAGAATGTGAAAAATTGATAAAGAAGTTGTGGTACGTACGTACAATGGAATATCACTCAGCAATGAAATCTATGTCATCAGGCCCGTCGCGGCATAATGAGTGGATTCAGGTACCATGATTCTAACTGAAATAAGTCACACAGAAAATGAAACATCATAAGATATCACTAATACACGGAATGTAAACTTGGCTACACATGAACTGAATTACAAAACAGAACAGGGCCTCAAATTTAGAAAACCAACTTATGCTTGCTTAAGGGGAAAGGTGAGTTGGGGTGCTGCATAAAACCAGAGATAGAAATTAGCACAGATACCATTCCATTCGTCAAATATGTAATAGTCAAGACCTACCCCTTGCTCAACGAAATGGACAAAACACGCCATATTCAACGCTTAGGAGTAAACCTGACTAGTAAGAATCTTCAAACCCATGGATTTATATGTCTCCATAAGAGAATGAAGAGTGTGTACAGCAGCATGAATGCAGCAGAGAAAATCTGATAAATCCCATTATCAAAATGAATTACAAAAACAAAACACAAGGACAGTGAAATAGGGAGCAATTCTTAAATAATTCATTCAGGGATTGTGATGCAACCTGGATTTTCCACATCTACATCCAGAGCTGAGTGAGACATAAGGTTGGGGACTTCGGGCTGATAGCATTGGTGAGGTTCGATGAACAAATGCAGACCCTTTGAAGGCATACTGCATGGTACGCATTCCATGGGTCCCAACTCTCTAGGTTTAAGGGATTCTTCCTTCAGCTAATACATGCATGGGAAACCCACAGTATGGTACAGCGTGTGACCGGGAAACGTTTTCAAATGCATTGCAGTTTTCGTCCCCTTTTACTCGGGTTCACAATTCCAGGCCCTTTACTAACACTCTCCCTACTTGGAGAGTCAGTGCCTTTAACCTCCTGTTGGGCAGAGTTTGCAATTTCTGCTCAAGAAGAACAGGAAGAGGGAGAACCAATGAGAGATTAGCTGTAGGTGTCTGCACGGGCAAATTTAACGCTCATTCCCCACCAGGAAGAGGAATTAACCAAAGGCTCAGCATGCCCTGCCAGAACCAGATTAGGGCCTGAAGCAATCCAGCGGGTTTGCGGCCAGCTCACAAGATAGCGCGTTGAAGAAAGGAGCTCAGGGGCACTGTAACTCACAAACCTGCAGAGTTATAAATGACAGCTATCGTCCAAAAATATATTGAAGGAAGGCTGCGAAGAGAACTTGTAAGCGGGGCAGAATTGCAGAAAAACGATTTCAGGGGGTAGACGGTAATTGCATTTAAAGCATAGGAAAAGAGGCAGAAGGTCGACAATGATGCTCTTGGCCAAAAAGGGCGTATGCGTTTTTTCTGAATATATTCAGGAAAAAACGCATACGCACTTTTTGGCCAACCAAGCAAGCATGTTAAAGAAATCTGCACTACAATGAAGTCTCACTGCCCCCCGGTCAAAACGGCCATCTGAAAAAAGTGTAAAATCCAGAAAGGCAGCACAGGGCATGGAGAACCGGGAGCCTTGTTATGCTGATGGGCGGGATGTAAATTGCAACAGCCACTCTGGAGAAGTGTAGGGTGTTTCCTGGAACACCTAAAAAACAAAGCAACGGAGCCTACGGCACGTCCACTTATGGTCCTATAGCTTAGGGAAATTAAAATCAAAAACACACAGCCACCCCAAAGTTTCGGTCGGCTCTGTTTACAAGAACCTCGTCTACGGTACAAGTTAAATATCCCAGAATGTGAAAAATGGATAAAGAAGTTGTGGTACGTACGTACAATGGAATATCACTGAGCAATGAAATCTATGTCATCAGGCCCGTCGCGGCATAATGAGTGGATTCAGGTACCATGATTCGAAGTGAAATAAGTCACACAGAAAATGAAACATCATAAGATATCACTAATACACGGAATATAAACTAGGCTACACATGAACTGAATTACAAAACAGAACAGGGCCTCAAATTTAGAAAACCAACTTATGCTTGCTTAAGGGGAAAGGTGAGTTGGGGTGCCGCATCAAAACAGAGATAGAAATTAGCACAGACACCTTTTCATAAGCCAAATATGTAATAGTCAAGACCTACCCCTTGCTCAACGAAATGGACTAAACACCCCATATTCAACGCCTAGGAATACACCTGACTAGTAAGAATCTTCAAACCCATGGATTCATATGTCTCCATAAGAAATGAAGCGTGTGTACAGAGGCATGAATGCAGCAGAGAAAATCCGATAAATCCCATTATCAAAATATATTACAAAAACAAAACACAAGGACAGTGAAATAGAGAGCAATTCTTAAATAATTCATTCAGGGTTTGTGATGCAACCTGGATTTACCACATCTACACCCAGAGCTGAGTGAGACATAAGGTTGGGCACTTCGGGCTGATAGCATTCGTGAGGTTCAGTGAGCAAATGCAGACACTTTGAAGTCATACTGCATGGTACCCATTCCAAGGGTCCCAACTCTCCAGGTTTAAGGGATTCTTCCTTCAGCTAAAACATGCATGGGAAACCCACAGTATGGTGCACCGTGTGACCGGCAAACGTTTTCAGATGCATCTCAGTTTTCCTCCCCTTTTACTCGGGTTCACCATTCCAGACCCTTTACTAACACTCTCCCTACTTGGAGAGTCAGTGCTTTAACCTCCTCTTTGGCACAGTTTGCAATTTCTGCTCAAGATGAACAGGAATAGGGAGAACCAATGAGAGACTAGCTGTAGGTGTCTGCACGGGCAAATTTAACGCTCATTTCCCGCCAGGAAGAGGAAATAACCTAAGGCTCAACATGCCGTGCTGGAAGCAGATTAGGGCCTCAAGCAATCCTGCGGGTTTGCGACCAGCTCACAACATAGCGAGTTGAAGAAAGGACCTCAGGGACACTGTACCTCACAAACGTGCAGAGTTATAAATGACAGCTATCGTCCAAAAATATATTGAAGGAAGGCTGCGAAGAGAACTTGTAAGCGGGGCAGAATTGCAGGAAAATGATTTCAGGGGGTAGACGGGAATTGCATTTAAAGCATAGGAAAAGAGGCAGAACGTCGACAATGATGCTCTTGGCCAAAAAGGGCGTATGCGTTTTTTCCTGAATATATTCAGGAAAAAACGCATACGCCCTTTTTGGCCAACCAAGCAAGTATTTTAAAGAAATCTGCACTACAATGAAGTCTCACTGCCCCCCGGTCAAAACGGCCATCTGAAAAAAGTGTAAAATCCAGAAATGCAGCACAGGCCATGGAGAACAGGGAGCCTTGTTATGCTGATGGGCGGGATGTAAATTACTAACAGCCACTCTGGAGAAGTGTATGGTATTTCCTGAAACACCTAAAAAACAAAGCAACGGAGCCTACGGCAATTCTACTTATGGTCCTATAGCTTAGGGAAATTAAAATCAAAAACTCACAGCCACCCCAAAGTTTCGGACGGCTCTGTTTACAAGAACCTCGTCTACGGTACAAGTTAAATATCCCAGAAAGCGAAAAATGGATAAAGAAGTTGTGGTACGTACGTACAATGGAATATCACTCACCAATGAAGTGTATGTCATCTGGCCCGTCGTGGCATAATGAGTGGATTCAGGTACGATGATTCTAAGTGAAATAAGTCACACAGAAAATGAAACATCATAAGATATCACTAATACACCGAATGTAATCTTGGCTACATATGAGCTGAATAACAAAACAGAACAGGGTCTCAAATTTAGAAAACCAACTTATGTTTGCTTAAGGGGAAAGGTGAGCTGGGGTGCTGCATAAAACCAGAGATAGAAATTACCACAGATACCATTCCATACGTCAAATACGTAATAGTCGAGACCTACAACTTGCTCAACGAAATGGGCTAAACACCCTATATTCAACGCCTAGGAATACACCTGACTAGTAAGAATCTTCAAACCCATGGATTTATATGTCTCCATAAGAGAATCAAGCGTGTGTACAGCTGCATGAAGGCAGCAGAGAAAATCTGATAAATCCCATTATCAAAATGAATTACAAAAACAAAACACAATGACAGTGAAATAGAGAGCAATCCTTAAATAATTCATTCAGGGCTTGTGATGCAACCTGGATTTTCCTCATCTACACCCAGAGCTGAGTGAGACATACGGTTGGACACTTTTGTCTGATAGCATTGGTGACGTTCGATGAGCAACTGCAGACCATTTGAAGTCATACTGCATGGTACCCATTCCATGGGTCCCAAATCTCCAGGTTTAAGTGATTCTTCCTTCAGCTACAACATGCATGGGAAACCCACAGTATGGTTCACCGTGTGACCGGGACACGTTTTCAAATGCATCGCAGTTTTCGTCCCCTTTTGCTCGGGTTCACAATTCCAGGCCCTTTACTAACACTCTCCCCACTTGGAGAGTCAGTGCTTTAACCTGCTGTTTGGCACAGTTTGCAATTTCTGCGCAAGATGAACAGGAATAGGGAGAACCAATGAGAGACTAGCTGTAGGTGTCTGCACGGGCAAATTTAACGCTCATTTCCAACCAGGAATAGGAATTAACCAAAGGCTCAGCATGCCGTGCCGGAACCAGATTAGGGCCTGAATCAATCCTGCGGGTTTGCGGCCAGCTCACAAGAAAGCGATTTGAAGAAAGGAGCTCAGGGGCACTGTAATTCTCAAACCTGCAAATTTATAAATGACAGCTATTGTCCAAAAATATATTGAAGGAAGCCTGCGAAGAGGACTTGAAATCGGGGCAGAATTTCAGGAAAGCGGTTTCAGGGAGTAGAGTGGAATTGCATTTAAAGCATAGGAAAAGAGGCAGAACGTCGACAATGATGCACGTGGCCAAAAAGGGCGTATGCGTTTTTTCCTGAATATATTCAGGAAAAAACGCATACGCCCTTTTTGGCCAACCAAGCAAGCACGTTAAAGAAATCTGCACTACAATGAAGTCTCACTGCCCCCCGGTCAAAAGGGCCATCTGAAAAAAGTGTAAAATCCAGAAATGCAGTACAGGCCATGGTGAACAGGTTGCCTTGTTATGCTGATGGGTGGGATGTAAATTGCCAAGAGCCACTCTGGAGAAGTGTATGGTGTTTCCTGAAACACCTAAAAAACAAAGCAACGGAGCCTATGGCACTTCCACTTATGGCCCTATAGCCTAGGGAAATTAAAATAAAAAACACACAGCCACCCAAAGTTTCAGACGGCTCTGATTACAAGAACCTCGTTTACGGTACAAGTTAAATATCCCAGAAAGCGCAAAATGGATAAAGAAGTTGTGGTACGTACGTACAATGGAATATCACTCACCAATGAAATCTATGTCATCTGGCCCGTCGTGGCATAATGAGTGGATTCAGTTACGATGATTCTAAGTGAAATAAGTCACACAGAAAATGAAACATCATAAGATATCACTAATACACCGAATGTAATCTTGGCTACACATGAACTGAATTACAAAACAGAACAGGGTCTCAAATTTAGAAAACCAACTTATGTTTGCTTAAGGGGAAAGGTGAGTTGGGGTGCTGCATAAAACCAGAGATAGAAATTAGCACAGATACCATTCCTTACGTCAAATATGTAACAGTCAAGACCTACCCCTTGCTCAACGAAATGGGCTACACACCTTATATTCAACACCTAGGAATACACCTGACTAGAAAGAATTTTCAAACCCATGGATTTATATGTCTCCATAAGAGAATCAAGCGTGTGTACAGCTGCATGAAGGCAGCAGAGAAAATCCGATAAATCCCATTATCAAAATGAATGACAAAAACAAAACACAATGACAGTGAAATAGAGAGCAATTCTTAAATAATTCATTCAGGGCTTGTGATGCAACCTGGATTTACCTCATCTACACCCAGAGCTCTGTGAGACATAAGGTTGGATACTTCGGGCTGAGAGCATTGGTAAGGTTCGATGAGGAAATGCAGATCATTTGAAGTCATACTACATGGTACCCATTCCATGGGTCCCAACTCTCCAGGTTTAAGCGATTCTTCCTTCAGCTAAAGCATGCATGGGAAACCCACAGTATGGTGCACTGTGTGACTGGGAAACGTTTTCAAATGCATCTCAGTTTTTGTCCTCTTTTACTCGGGTTCACAATTCCAGACCCTTTACTAACACTCTCCCCACTTATAGAGTCAGTGCCTTTAACCTCCTGTTTGGCACAGTTTGCAATTTCTGCGCAAGATGAACAGGAATAGAGAGAACCAAGTAGAGACTAGCTGTAGGTGTCTGCACGGGCAAATTTAACGCTCATTTCCAGCCAGGAAGAGGAATTAACCAAAGGCTCAGCATGCCGTGCCGGAACCAGATTAGGGCCTGAAGCAATCCTGCGGGTTTGCGGCCAGCTCACAAGAAAGCGATTAGAAGAAAGGAGCTCAGGGGCACTGTAATTCACACACCTGCAGAGTTATAAATGACAGCTATCGTCCAAAAATATATTGAAGGAAGGCTGCGAAGAGGACTTGAAAGCGGGGCAGAATTGCAGGAAAACGATTTTGGGGGTAGACTGGAATTGCATTTAAAGCATAGGAAAAGAGGCAGAACGTCGACAATGATGCACTTGGCCAAAAAGGGCGTATGCGTTTTTTCCTGAATATATTCAGGAAAAAACGCATACGCCCTTTTTGGCCAACCAAGCAAGCATGTTAAAGAAATCTGCACTACAATGAAGTCTCACTGCCCCCCGGTCAAAAGGGCTATCTGAAAAAAGTGTAAAATCCAGAAAGTCAGCACAGGCCATGGAGAACAGGGAGCCTTGTTATGCTGATGGGTGGGATGTAAATTGCCAAGAGCCACTCTGGAGAAGTGTATGGTGTTTCCTGAAACACCTAAAAAACAAAGCAACGGAGCCTACGGCACTTCCACTTATGGTCCTATAGCTTAGGGAAATTAAAATCAAAAACACACAGACACCCCAAAGTTTCAGACTTCTCTGTTTACAAGAACCTCGTCTACGGTACAAGTTAAATATCCCAGAAAGCGAAAAATGGATAAAGAAGTTGTGGTACGTACGTACAATGGAATATCACTCACCAATGAAATCTATGTCATCTGGCCCGTCGTGGCATAATAAGTGGTTCAGGTACGATGATTCTAAGTGAAATAAGTCCCACAGAAAATGAAACATCATAAGATATCAGTAATACACCGAATGTAATCTTGGCTACACATGAACTGAATTACAAAACAGAACAGGGTCTCAAATTTAGAAAACCAACTTATGTTTGCTTAAGGGGAAAGGTGAGTTGGGGTGCTGCATAAAACCAGAGATAGAAATTAGCACAGATACCATTCCATACGTCAAATATGTAATAGTCAAGACCTACACCTTGCTCAACGAAATGGGCTAAACACCCTATATTCAACGCCTACGAATACACCTGACTAGTAAGAATCTTCAAACCCATGGATTTATATGTCTCCATAAGAGAATCAAGCCTGTGTACAGCTGCATGAAGGCAGCAGAGAAAATCCGATAAATCCTATTATCAAAATGAATTACAAAAAGAAAACACATTGACAGTGAAATAGAGAGCAATTCTTAAATAATTCATTCAGGGCTTGTGATGCAACCTGGATTTACCTCATCTACACCCAGAGCTGAGTGAGACATAAGGTTGGACACTTCGTGCTGATAGCATTGGTGAGGTTCGATGACCAAATGCAGACCCTTTGAAGGCATACTGCATGGTACGCATTCCATGGGTCCCAACTCTCCAGGTTTAAGGGATTCTTCCTTCAGCTAATACATGCATGGGAAACCCACAGTATTGTGCAGCGTGTGACCGGGAAACGTTTTCAAATGCATTGCAGTTTTCGTCCCCTTTTACTCGGTTTCACAATTCCAGACCCTTTACTAACACTCTCCCTACTTGGAGAGTCAGTGCCTTTAACCTCCTGTTGGGCACAGTTTGCAATTTCTGCTCAAGAAGAACAGGAAGAGGGAGAACCAATGAGAGATTAGCTGTAGGTGTCTGCACGGGCAAATTTAACGCTCATTCCCCACCAGGAAGAGGAATTAACCAAAGGCTCAGCATGCCCTGCCGGAACCAGATTAGGGCCTGAAGCAATCCAGCGGGTTTGCGGCCAGCTCACAAGATAGCGAGTTGAAGAAAGGAGCTCAGGGGCACTGTAACTCACAAACCTGCAGAGTTATAAATGACAGCTATCGTCCAAAAATATATTGAAGGAAGGCTGCGAAGAGAACTTGTAAGCGGGGCAGAATTGCAGGAAAACGATTTCAGGGGGTAGACGGTAATTGCATTTAAAGCATAGGAAAAGAGGCAGAACGTCGACAATGATGCTCTTGGCCAAAAAGGGCGTATGCGTTTTTTCTGAATATATTCAGGAAAAAACGCATACGCACTTTTTGGCCAACCAAGCAAGCATGTTAAAGAAATCTGCACTACAATGAAGTCTCACTGCCCCCCGGTCAAAAGGGCCATCTGAAAAAAGTGTAAAATCCAGAAAGGCAGCACAGGGCATGGAGAACCGGGAGCCTTGTTATTCTGATGGGCGGGATGTAAATTGCCAAGAGCCACTCTGGAGAAGTGTATGGTGTTTCCTGGAACACCTAAAAAACAAAGCAACGGAGCCTACGGCACTTCCACTTATGGTCCTATAGCTTAGGGAAATTAAAATCAAAAACACACAGCCACCCCAAAGTTTCGGTCGGCTCTGTTTACAAGAACCTCGTCTACGGTACAAGTTAAATATCCCAGAATGTGAAAAATGGATAAAGAAGTTGTGGTACGTACGTACAATGGAATATCACTGAGCAATGAAATCTATGTCATCAGGCCCGTCGCGGCATAATGAGTGGATTCAGGTACCATGATTCTAAGTGAAATAAGTCACACAGAAAATGAAACATCATAAGATATCACTAATACACGGAATATAAACTAGGCTACACATGAACTGAATTACAAAACAGAACAGGGCCTCAAATTTAGAAAACCAACTTATGCTTGCTTAAGGGGAAAGGTGAGTTGGGGTGCCGCATCAAAACAGAGATAGAAATTAGCACAGATACCTTTTCATAAGCCAAATATGTAATAGTCAAGACCTACCCCTTGCTCAACGAAATGGACTAAACACCCCATATTCAACGCCTAGGAATACACCTGACTAGTAAGAATCTTCAAACCCATGGATTCATATGTCTCCGTAAGAGAATGAAGCGTGTGTACAGCGGCATGAATGCAGCAGAGAAAATCAGAAAAATCCCATTATCAAAATATATTACAAAAGCAAAACACAAGGACCGTGAAATAGAGAGCAATTCTTAAATAATTCATTCAGGGATTGTGATGCAACCTGGATTTACCACATCTACACCCAGAGCTGAGTGAGACATAAGGTTGGGCACTTCGGGCTGATAGCATTGGTGAGGTTCAGTGAGCAAATGCAGACACTTTGAAGTCATACTGCATGGTACCCATTCCAAGGGTCCCAACTCTCCAGGTTTAAGGGATTCTTCCTTCAGCTAAAACATGCATGGAAAACCCACAGTATGGTGCACCGTGTGACCGGCAAACATTTTCAAATGCATCTCAGATTTCCTCCCCTTTTACTCGGGTTCACCATTCCAGACCGTTTACTAACACTCTCCCTACTTGGAGAGTCAGTGCTTTAACCTCCTCTTTGGCACAGTTTGCAATTTCTGCTCAAGATGAACAGGAATAGGGAGAACCAATGAGAGACTAGCTGTAGGTGTCTGCACGTGCAAATTTAACGCTCATTTCCCGCCAGGAAGAGGAAATAACCTAAGGCACAACATGCCGTGCTGGAAGCAGATTAGGGCCTCAAGCAATCCTGCGGGTTTGCGACCAGCTCACAAGATAGCGATTTGAAGAAAGGAGCTCAGGGACACTGTACCTCACAAACCTGCAGAGTTATAAATGACAGCTATCGTCCAAAAATATATTGAAGGAAGGCTGCGAAGAGAACTTGTAAGCGGGGCAGAATTGCAGGAAAATGATTTCAGGGGGTAGACGGGAATTGCATTTAAAGCATAGGAAAAGAGGCAGAACGTCGACAATGATGCTCTTGGCCAAAAAGTGCGTATGCGTTTTTTCCTGAATATATTCAGGAAAAAACGCATACGCCCTTTTTGGCCAACCAAGCAAGCATTTTAAAGAAATCTGCACTACAATGAAGTCTCACTGCCCCCCAGTCAAAACGGCCATCTGAAAAAAGTGTAAAATCCAGAAAGGCAGCACAGGCCATGGAGAACAGGGAGCCTTGTTATGCTGATGGGCGGGATGTAAATTACTAACAGCCACTCTGGAGAAGTGTATGGTATTTCCTGGAACACCTAAAAAACAAAGCAACGGAGCCTACGGCAATTCCACTTATGGTCCTATAGATTAGGGAAATTAAAATCAAAAACTCACAGCCACCCCAAAGTTTCGGACGGCTCTGTTTCCAATAACCTCGTCTACGGTACAAGTTAAATATCCCAGAATGTGAAAAATTGATAAAGAAGTTGTGGTACGTACGTACAATGGAATATCACTCAGCAATGAAATCTATGTCATCAGGCCCGTCGCGGCATAATGAGTGGATTCAGGTACCATGATTCTAACTGAAATAAGTCACACAGAAAATGAAACATCATAAGATATCACTAATACACGGAATGTAAACTTGGCTACACATGAACTGAATTACAAAAGAGAACAGGGCCTCAAATTTAGAAAACCAACTTATGCTTGCTTAAGGGGAAAGGTGAGTTGGGGTGCTGCATAAAACCAGAGATAGAAATTAGCACAGATACCATTCCATTCGTCAAATATGTAATAGTCAAGACCTACCCCTTGCTCAACGAAATGGACAAAACACGCCATATTCAACGCCTAGGAATACACCTGACTAGTAAGAATCTTCAAACCCATGGATTTATATATCTCCATAAGAGAATGAAGCGTGTGTACAGCGGCATGAATGCAGCAGAGAAAATCCGATAAATCCCATTATCAAAATGAATTACAAAAACAAAACACAAGGACAGTGAAATAGGGAGCAATTCTTAAATAATTCATTCAGGGATTGTGATGCAACCTGGATTTTCCACATCTACATCCAGAGCTGAGTGAGACATAAGGTTGGGGACTTCGGGCTGATAGCATTGGTGAGGTTCGATGAACAAATGCAGACCCTTTGAAGGCATACTGCATGGTACGCATTCCATGGGTCCCAACTCTCCAGGTTTAAGGGATTCTTCCTTCAGCTAATACATGCATGGGAAACCCACAGTATGGTGCAGCGTGTGACCGGGAAACGTTTTCAAATGCATTGCAGTTTTCGTCCCCTTTTACTCGGGTTCACAATTCCAGACCCTTTACTAACACTCTCCCTACTTGGAGAGTCAGTGCCTTTAACCTCCTGTTGGGCACAGTTTGCAATTTCTGCTCAAGAAGAACAGGAAGAGGGAGAACCAATGAGAGATTAGCTGTAGGTGTCTGCACGGGCAAATTTAACGCTCATTCCCCACAGGAAGAGGAATTAACCAAAGGCTCAGCATGCCCTGCCAGAACCAGATTAGGGCCTGAAGCAATCCAGCGGGTTTGCGGCCAGCTCACAAGATAGCGAGTTGAAGAAAGGAGCTCAGGGGCACTGTAACTCACAAACCTGCAGAGTTATAAATGACAGCTATCGTCCAAAAATATATTGAAGGAAGGCTGCGAAGAGAACTTGTAAGCGGGGCAGAATTGCAGAAAAACGATTTCAGGGGGTAGACGGTAATTGCATTTAAAGCATAGGAAAAGAGGCAGAACGTCGACAATGATGCTCTTGGCCAAAAAGGGCGTATGCGTTTTTTCTGAATATATTCAGGAAAAAACGCATACGCACTTTTTGGCCAACCAAGCAAGCATGTTAAAGATATCTGCACTACAATGAAGTCTCACTGCCCCCGGTCAAAAGGGCCATCTGAAAAAAGTGTAAAATCCAGAAAGGCAGCACAGGGCATGGAGAACCGGGAGCCTTGTTATGCTGATGGGCGTGATGTAAATTGCAACAGCCACTCTGGAGAAGTGTATGGTGTTTCCTGAAACACCTAAAAAACAAAGCAACGGAGCCTACGGCACTTCCACTTATGGTCCTATAGCTTAGGGAAATTAAAATCAAAAACACACAGCCACCCCAAAGTTTCGGTCGGCTCTGTTTACAAGAACCTCGTCTACGGTACAAGTTAAATATCCCAGAATGTGAAAAATGGATAAAGAAGTTGTGGTACGTACGTACAATGGAATATCACTGAGCAATGAAATCTATGTCATCAGGCCCGTTGCGGCATAATGAGTGGATTCAGGTACCATGATTCTAAGTGAAATAAGTCACACAGAAAATGAAACATCATAAGATATCACTAATACACGGAATATAAACTAGGCTACACATGAACTGAATTACAAAACAGAACAGGGCCTCAAATTGAGAAAACCAACTTATGCTTGCTTAAGGGGAAAGGTGAGTTGGGGTGCCGCATCAAAACAGAGATAGAAATTAGCACAGATACCTTTTCATAAGCCAAATATGTAATAGTCAAGACCTACCCCTTGCTCAACGAAATGGACTAAACACCCCATATTCAACGCCTAGGAATACACATGACTAGTAAGAATCTTCAAACCCATGGATTCATATGTCTCCATAAGAGAATGAAGCGTGTGTACAGCGGCATGAATGCAGCAAAGAAAATCCGATAAATCCCATTATCAAAATATATTACAAAAACAAAACACAAGGACAGTGAAATAGAGAGCAATTCTTAAATAATTCATTCAGGGTTTGTGATGCAACCTGGATTTACCACATCTACACCCAGAGCTTAGTGAGACATAAGGTTGGGCACTTCGGGCTGATAGCATTCGTGAGGTTCAGTGAGCAAATGCAGACACTTTGAAGTCATACTGCATGGTACCCATTCCAAGGGTCCCACTCTCCAGGTTTAAGGGATTCTTCCTTCAGCTAAAACATGCATGGGAAACCCACAGTATGGTGCACCGTGTGACCGGCAAACGTTTTCAAATGCATCTCAGTTTTCCTCCCCTTTTACTCGGGTTCACCATTCCAGACCCTTTACTAACACTCTCCCTACTTGGAGAGTCAGTGCTTTAACCTCCTCTTTGGCACAGTTTGCAATTTCTGCTCAAGATGAACAGGAATAGGGAGAACCAATGAGAGACTAGCTGTAGGTGTCTGCACGGGCCAATTTAACGCTCATTTCCCGCCAGGAAGAGGAAATAACCTAAGGCTCAACATGCCGTGCTGGAAGCAGATTAGGGCCTGAAGCAATCCTGCGGGTTTGCGACCAGCTCACAAGATAGCGAGTTGAAGAAAGGAGCTCAGGGACACTGTAACTCACAAACCTGCAGAGTTATAAATGACAGCTATTGTCCAAAAATATACTGAAGGAAGGTTGCGAAGAGAACTTGTAAGCGGGGCAGAATTGCAGGAAAATGATTTCAGGGGGTAGACGGGAATTGCATTTAAAGCATAGGAAAAGAGGCAGAACGTCGACAATTATGCTCTTGGCCAAAGAGGGTATATGCGTTTTTTCCTGAATATATTCAGGAAAAAACGCATACGCCCTTTTTGGCCAACCAAGCAAGCATTTTAAAGAAATGTGCACTACAATGAAGTCTTACTGCCATCCGGTCAAAACGGCCATCTGAAAAAAGTGTAAAATCCAGAAAGGCAGCACAGGCCATGGAGAACAGGGAGCCTTGTTATGCTGATGGGCGGGATGTAAATTACTAACAGCCACTCTGGAGAAGTGTATGGTATTTCCTGGAACACCTAAAAAACAAAGCAACGGAGCCTACGGCAATTCCACTTATGGTCCTATAGATTAGGGAAATTAAAATCAAAAACTCAGAGCCACCCCAAATTTTCGGACGGCTCTGTTTACAAGAACCTCGTCTACGGTACAAGTTAAATATCCCAGAATGTGAAAAATTGATAAAGAAGTTGTGGTACGTACGTACAATGGAATATCACTCAGCAATGAAATCTATGTCATTAGGCCCGTCGCGGCATAATGAGTGGATTCAGGTACCATGATTCTAACTGAAATAAGTCACACAGAAAATGAAACATCATAAGATATCACTAATACACGGAATGTAAACTTGGCTACACATGAACTGAATTACAAAACAGAACAGGGTCTCAGATTTAGAAAACCAACTTATGCTTGCTTAAGGGGAAAGGTGAGTTGGGGTGCTGCATAAAACCAGAGATAGAAATTAGCACAGATGCCTTTTCATAAGCCAAATATGTAATAGTTAAAACCTACCCCTAGCTCAACGAAATGGACTAAACACCCCATATTCAACGCCTAGGAATACACCTGACTAGTAAGACTCTTCAAACCCATGGATTTATATGTCTCCAGAAGAGAATGAATCCTGTGTACAGCGGCATGAATGCAGCAGAGAAAATCCGATAAATCCCATTATCAAAATGAATTAAAAAAACAAAACACAAGGACAGTGAAATAGAGAGCAATTCTTAAATAATTCATTCAGGACTTGTGATGCAACCTGGATTTACCTCATCAAAACCCAGAGCTGAGTGAGACATAAGGTTGGACACTTTGGGCTGATAGCATTGGTGAGGTTCGATGAGCAAATGCAGACCATTTGAAGTCATACTGCCTGGTACCCATTCCATGGGTCCCAACTCTCCAGGTTTAAGCGATTCTTCCTTCAGCTAAAACATACATGGGAAACCCACAGTATGGTGCACCGTGTGACCGGGAAACGTTTTCAAATGCATCTCAGTTTTCGTCCCCTTTTAGTCGGGTTCACAATTCCAGACCCTTTACTAACACTCTCCCCACTAGGAGAGTCAGGGCCTTTAACCTGCTGTTTGGCACAGTTTGCAATTTCTGCGCAAGATGAACAGGAATAGGGAGAACCAATGAGAGACTAGCTGTAGGTGTCTGCACGGGCTAATTTAACGCTCATTTCCCACCAGGAAGAGGAATTAACCAAAGGCTCAGCATGCCGAGCCGGAAAAAGATTAGGGCCTGAAGCAATCCTGCGGGTTTGCGGCCAGCTCACAGGAAAGCGATTTGAAGAAAGGAGCTCAGGGGCACTGTAATTCACAAACCTGCAGAGTTATAAATGACAGCTATCGTCCAAAAATATATTGAAGGAAGGCTGCGAAGAGAACTTGAAAACGGGGCAGAATTGCAGGAAAACGATTTCAGGGGGTAGACTGGAATTGCATTTAAAGCATAGGAAAAGAGGCAGAACATCGACAATGATGCACTTGGCCAAAAAGGGCGTATGCGTTTTTTCCTGAATATATTCAGGATAAAACGCATACGCCCTTTTTGGCCAACCAAGCAAGCATGTTAAAGAAATCTGCACTACAATGATGTCTCACAGCCCCCCGGTCAAAAGGGCCATCTGAAAAACGTGTAAAATCCAGAAATGCACACAGGCCATGGAGAACAGGGAGCCTTGTTATGCTGATGGTTGGGATGTAAATTGCCAACAGCCACTCTGGAGAAGTGTATGGTGTTTCCTGAAACACCTAAAAAACAAAGCAACGGAGCCTATGGCACTTCCACTTATGGTCCTATAGCTTAGGGAAATTAAAATCAAAAACACACAGCCACCCCAAAGTTTCAGATGGCTCTGTTTACAAGAACCTCGTCTACGGTACAAGTTAAATATCCCAGAAAGCGAAAAATGGATAAAGAAGTTTTGGTACGTACGTACAATGGAATATCACTCACCAATGAAATCTATGTCATCTGGCCCGTCGTGGCATAATGAGTGGATTCAGGTACGATGATTCTAAGTGAAATAAGTCACACAGAAAATGAAACATCATAAGATGTCACTAATACACGGAATGTAATCTTGGCTACACATGAACTGAATTACAAAACAGAACAGGGTCTCAAATTTAGAAAACCAACTTATGTTTGCTTAAGGGGAAAGGTGAGTTGGGGTGCTGCATAAAACCAGAGATAGAAATTAGTACAGATACCATTCCATACGTCAAATATGTAATAGTCAAGACCTACCCCTTGCTCAACCAAATGGGCTAAACACCCTATATTCAACGCCTAGGAATACACCTGACTAGAAAGAATATTCAAACCCATGGATTTATATGTCTCCATAAGAGAATCAAGTGTGTGTACAGCTGCATGAAGGCAGCAGAGAAAATCCGATAAATCCCATTATCAAAATGAATTACAAAAACAAAACACAATGACAGTGAAATAGAGAGCAATTCTTAAATAATTCATTCAGGACTTGTGATGCAACCTGGATTTACCTCATCAAAACCCAGAGCTGAGTGAGACATAAGGTTGGACACTTTGGGCTGATAGCATTGGTGAGGTTCGATGAGCAAATGCAGACCATTTGAAGTCATACTGCATGGTACCCATTCCATGGGTCCCAACTCTCCAGGTTTAAGTGATTCTTCCTTCAGCTAAAACAAACATGGGAAACCCACAGTATGGTGCACCGTGTGACCGGGAAACGTTTTCAAATGCATCTCAGTTTTCGTCCCCTTTTAGTCGGGTTCACAATTCCAGACCCTTTACTAACACTCTCCCCACTTGGAGAGTCAGTGCCTTTAACCTGCTGTTTGGCACAGTTTGCAATTTCTGCGCAAGATGAACAGGAATAGGGAGAACCAATGAGAGACTAGCTGTAGGTGTCTGCACGGGCTAATTTAACGCTCATTTCCCACCAGGAAGAGGAATTAACCAAAGGCTCAGCATGCCGAGCCAGAAACAGATTAGGGCCTGAAGCAATCCTGCGGGTTTGCGGCCAGCTCACAAGAAAGCGATTTGAAGAAAGGAGGTCAGGGGCACTGTAATTCACAAAACTGCAGAGTTATAAATGACAGCTATCATCCAAAAACATATTGAAGGAAGGCTGCGAAGAGGACTTGAAAGTGGGGCAGAATTGCAGGAAAACGATTTCAGGGGGTAGACTGGAATTGCATTTAAAGCATAGGAAAAGAGGCAGAACGTCGACAATGATGCACTTGGCTAAAAAGGGCGTATGCGTTTTTTCCTAAATATATTCAGGAAAAAACGCATACACCCTTTTTGGCCAACCAAGCAAGCATGTTAAAGAAATCTGCACTACAATGAAGTCTCACTGCCCCCCGGTCAAATGGGCCATCTGAAAAAAGTGTAAAATCCAGAAATGCAGCACAGGCCATGGAGAACAGGGAGCCTTGTTATGCTGATGGGTGGGATGTAAATTGCCAACAGCCACTCTGGAGAAGTGTATGGTGTTTCCTGAAACACCTAAAAAACAAAGCAATGGAGCCTACTGCTCTTCCACTTATGGTCCTATAGCTTTGGGAAATTAAAATCAAAAACACACAGCCACCCCAAAGTTTCAGACGGATCTGTTTACAAGAACCTCGCTACGGTACAAGTTAATTATCCCAGAAAGCGAAAAATGGATAAAGAAGTTGTGGTACGTACGTACAATGGAATATCACTCACCAATGAAATCTATGTCATCTGGCCCGTCGTGGCATAATGAGTGGATTCCGGTATGATGATTCTAAGTGAAATAAGTCACACAGAAAATGAAACATCACAAGATGTCACTAATACCCGGAATGTAATCTTGGCTACACATGAACTGAATTACAAAACAGAACAGGGTCTCAAATTTAGAAAACCAACTTATGTTTGCGTAAGGGGAAAGGTGAGTTGGGGTGCTGCATAACACCAGAGATAGAAATTAGCCAGATACCATTCTATATGTCAAATACGTAATAGTCAAGACATACCCCTTGCTCAACGAAATGGGCTAAACACCCTATATTCAACGCCTAGGAATACACCTGACAAGAAAGAATCTTCAAACCCATGGATTTATATGTCTCCATAAGAGAATTAAGCGTTTGTACAGCTGCATGAATGCAGCAGAGAAAATCCGATAAATCCTATTATCAAAATGAATTACAAAAACAAAACACAATGACAGTGAAATAGAGAGCAATTCTTAAATAATTCATTCAGGGCTTGTGATGCAACCTGGATTTACCTCATCTACACCCAGAGCTGAGTGAGACATAAGGTTGGACACTTCGGGCTGATAGCATTGGTGAGGTTCAATGAGCAAATGCAGACCATTTGAAGTCATACTGCATGGTACCCATTCCATGGGTCCCAACTCTCCAGGTTTAAGCGATTCTTCCTTCGGCTAAAACATGCATGGGAAACCCACAGTATGGTGCACCGTGTCACAGGGAAACGTTTTCAAATGCATCTCAGTTTTCGTCCCCTTTTACTCGGGTTCACAATTCCAGACCCTTTACTAACAATCTCCCCACTTGGAGAGTCAGTGCCTTTAACCTCCTGTTTGGCACAGTTTGCAATTTCTGCGCAAGATGAACAGGAATAGGGAGAACCAATGAGAGACTAGCTGTAGGTGTCTGCACGGGCAAATTTAACGCTCATTTCCAACCAGGAAGAGGAATTAACCAAAGGCTCAGCATGCCGTGCCGGAACCAGATTAGGGCCTGAAGCAATCCTGTGGGTTTGCGGCCAGCTCACAGGAAAGCGAGTTGAAGAAAGGAGCTCAGGGGCACTGTAATTTACAAACCTGCAGAGTTATAACTGATAGCTATTGTCCAAAAATATATTGAAGGAAGTCTGTGAAGAGGATTTGTAAGCGGGGCAGAATTGCAGGAAAACGATTTCAGGGGGCAGACTGGAATTCATTTAAAGCATAGGAAAAGAGGCAGAACTTCGACAATGATGCACTTGGTCAAAAAGTGCGTATGCGTTTTTTCAGTGCCCTCATTATAGAGGGTAGAGGGCTCCCAGCATGCTTTTCTGGCCAACAGAGGGCCCACATCGCCAAGGTGATGTGAGCCAGCCAGGCAGGAGTGACCTCACATCAGAGGGCCCACCTCACAGAAGGGTAAGGAACCCAGCCAGGATCAGACTCTCACCACAGGGCCCACATCACCAAGGGAATGGGAACCAGGCTGGAGTGTCCTCACACCAGTGGGGCCTCATCACCGAAATGTGAGTGACCCAGCACACATGGCTTCAAACCAGAGGACACATATCACCAAGGGGCTGGGAGTGAGGCAGACAGGAGGAGCCTCAAAACAGGGACCATAGAATAAAAATGGTGAGGAATCTCGCAGTTGGAACCTCCTAGCAGGCGGCCAGGAGCAGCGAGGCTATGGGATCCAGACCTGACTGAACTCAAAACAGAGGGCCCTCATCATGAAACTGTGAACAACCCAGCCGTTGGGACCTCAGAGCAGAAGGCCCACATTCCCATGTGGTTGGGAACATGGCATAAGTGTACTCGCACCACAGGGCACACATCAGAGAATTTTGGAAGCCCAGAAGTTAGCGCCTGACGCCAGAGGGCCCTCATTACCAAGGGGAGGAGACTCCAAGCAGGCACCAACTCCCAACTGAGGGCCCATGTCGCCAAGGTGACGTGTGACAGCCAGGCAGGAGTGACCTCACAGCAGAGGGCCTACCTCACAGAAGTGTGAGGAACCCAGCCAGGATAAGACTCTCACCAGAGGGCCCACATCACCAATGGGATCTGAACCAGGCAGGACTGTCTTCACACCTGTGTGGCCACATCATAGAAAGGTGAGGAACCCAGCACATGTGGCCTAAACCAGAGGACCCACATCTCCAAGGGGCTCGGAGTGAGGCAGGCAGGAGGAGCCTCACAACACAGGGCCCATAGAATAAAAAAGCTGAGGAACCTTGCAGTGGGAACCTCCCAGCAGGTGGCCCAGAGCACCAAGTCTATGCGATCCAGGCTGCAGTAAACTCACAGCAGAGGGCCCACATCATGAAACTGTGAGCAACCCAGACATTGGGACCTAAGAGCAGAAGGCCCACATCCCCATGGGGATGGGAACTTCGCAGGAGTGTCCTCGCACCACTTAGCACGTATCAGAAAATGTGGGTACCCAGCAGTTAGGGCCTGACGCAAGAGGGCCCTCATCACCGAGGGGAGGAGGCTCCCAGCAGGCTACAACTGCCACAAGAGGGCCGATGTTGCCCAGGCGGGGTGTGCCAGCCAGGCAGGAGTGACCTCACAGCAGAGGGCCCACCTCACAGAAGGGTGAGGAACCCAGCCATGATCAGACTCTCACCATAGGGCCCACATCATCAAGGGGATAGGAACCAGGCAGGAGTTTCCTCACACCAGTGGGGCCACATCATCAAAAGGTGAGGGACCCAGCACACGTGGCCTCAAACCAGAGGACACACATCACCAAGGGGCTGGGAGTGAGGCAGGCAGGAGGAGTCTCAAAACAGAGGGCCCATAGAAGAAAAAAGGTGAGGAATCGCGCAGTTATAACCTCCCCGCAGGTGGCCAGGAGCAGCGTGGCTATGGGATCCAGGCCGGAGTGAACTCACACCAGAGGGCCCTCATCATGAAACTGAGCAACCCACCGTTGGGACCGCAGAGCAGAAGGCCCACATTCCCATGAGGTTGTGAACTTGGCAGGAATGTACTCGTACCACAGGGCGCACATCCGAAAATTTTGGGAGCCCAGGAGTTAGGGCCTGACGCCAGAGGGCCCTCATTACCGAGGGGAGGAGACTCCCAGCAGGCACCAACTCCCACCAGATGGCCGACGTCACCAAGGCGGGGTGTGCCAGCCAGGCAGGAGTGACCTCAGAGAAGAGGGCCCACCTCACAGAAGTGTGAGTAACCCAACCAGGATCAGACTCTCACCGGAGGGCCCACATCACCAAGGGGATGGGAACCAAGCAGGAGTGTCCTCACACCAGTGGGGCCACATCAGCCAAAGGTGAGGAATCCAGCACATGTGGCCTCAAACCAGAGGACACACATCACCAAGGGGCTGGGAGTGAGGCAGGTGTCTGGAGGGGCACATTGAACTCTAATATCCCACCAGGAAGAGGAATTAACCAACGGCTCAGAGTGCCATGCCGGACACTGATTATGGCCTGAAGCAAACCTGCGGTTCTGTGGCCAGCTTTCAAGGAAACGAGTTAAGAAAGGAAATCACGGGCACTGTAATTCACAAACCTGCAGAGTTATAAATGACAGCTATTGGCAAAAATATATTGAAGTAAGTCTGCAAAGAGGACTTGAAAACGAGGCAGAATTGCAGGAATCATATTTCAGGAGGAAGATTGGAATTGCATTTAAAGCATGTGAAATGCGGCAGATCTTTGACAGTGATGAACTTGGACAAAAGTGCATATACATTTTTTCCTGAATATATTCAGGAAAAAATGCATATGCCCTTTTTGGCCAACCAAGCACTCGAGCAATGGAAATCTGCACTACAATGAAGTCTCATTTCCCATTCGTCAAAAGGGCCATCTGAAAACAGTGTAAAAACCAGAAACACAGGACAGGCCATGGAGAACAGGGAGCCTTGTTATGCTGATGGGCGGGATGTAAATTGCCAACAGACACTCTGGAGATGTTTATGGTGTATCCTGAAACATCTGACAAACAAAGCTACAGACCCTAGGGCACTTCCACTTTTGGCCCTATAGCTTAGGAAAATTAAAATCAAGAAGACACAGCCAACACAAAATTTAGGGCTGCTGTGTTTACAAGAACCTCGAGTCCAGTACAAATTAAATATCCCAGAAAGAAAAAAATGGATAAAGGAGTTGTGCTACTTACGTACAACGGAATATCACTCAGCAATGAAATCAGTGTCATCAGGCCTGTAGCAGCAAATTGAGTGGATTTAAGTATGATGATTCTAAGAGAAATATGTCACACAGAGTAAGATAATTATCATAAGATATCACTAATAGAGAGAGTGTAAACTTGGCTACACATAAACTGAATTACAAAACCGAACAGACTCTCACATTTAGATAAAACTTATGCTTGCTTAAGGGGAAAGTTGAGTTGGGGTGCTGTATAAAACCAGAGATTGAAATGAGCACACATACCGTTCCATAAGCCAAATATGTAATAGACAAGACCTACTCTTTGCTCAACGAAATAGACTCATCCATGGTGTATCACCTCACACCTGTTAGAATGGGCATCATCAGAAAATCTACAAACAACAAATGCTGGAAAGGGTGTGGAGATAAGGAACCCTCTTCCACTATTGTTGGGAATGTAAATTGATACAGTCACTGTGGAGAACATTATGGAGTTTCTTATAAAACTAAGAATAGAATTACCATATGATACAGCAATCCCACTACTGGGCATATACCCAGACAAAACGATAAATCAAAAAGAGACATTCACCGCAATGTTCATTGCATCACTATTTACAATATCCAGGTAATGGAAGCAACCTAAATGCCCACAGACAGACGAATGCATAAAGTTGTGGTACAAGTATAAAATGGAATATTACTAAGCCATAAAAAGGAATGAAATTGGGTCATTTGTGGAGACGTTGATGGATCTAGAGACTGTCATACAGAGTGAAGTAAGTCAGAAATAGAAAAACAAATCTTGTATATTAATGCATATATGTGGAACCTAGAAAAATTGTACAGATGAACCGTTTTGCAAGGCAGAAATAGAGCAACAGATGTAGACAACAAACGTATGGACACCAAGGGGGGAAAGCTGTTGGGGGGTGGTGGCGGGAGGAGTTGAGTGATTGGGATTGGCATGTATACATTTATATGTATAAAATAGATAACCAAAAAGAACCTGCTGTATAAAAAAATAAAATAAAATTCAAAATTAAAAAAGTAAAACAGAAAAAATATTCTTCCCTTCACATACATGTATTTATATGAATAAATTATTTCCATGCTTATATCTGTAAATACAAAAAGAGGAATAAAATCTACCTTGAACCAAAAACGATAAAAAGAAAAAAAAAACAAAACCCAGCAGTTACACAGAGGAAAACCATATCAGGCCACTTGCTCCAGTTGTAAACAATTCTGAAGTTGGTCAGTGGTGGGGAATCATCTCCCATTCAGCCAGCAGGCCCCACGCAACAAGCGTCCTCATTGCAAAGCTGGGGGCCCGTGCCGAGGCATCTGTGAGTAAACGTGGGCCGAGCCCCAGGCCAGCTGCTGCTGAAATGTTCCCACCCTTCCCAGGTAAAACACCTGAATATGTACAAGGACTTGAAAGCCTAGAGGAAGGGCCATGGAGCCACATGAGCGACAGCATGCCAGCCGACTTGGTGCCTGCAGGCCAGACAGGATGGTCCTGGCCCTGGGTGCTCTTCTGGAAGCTTTCCATTTCCCTGCCTGAGATACCCCTGCTGTCCCGGCCCCCACTGATTTCTCCCTCACTCACCTCTGTCCAGGGAGAAATTCCAGCAGCAGGTATCGGTGACACATCCTCTTCTTTAGCAGGTGGCATCTTGGCAACTGCTGCAGAAAGTCCAGCAGAGCCCCACTCACACTGGGCCACCCACAAAGCCGTGACCTCTCACTCCCTCCCACCAGTCCAGCCCCGAGACTGCTGACAGGGCAGAGAAAATGGCGTCAGGCACAGCTGCAGGGGCTCTTGCTGCCTGGTGCAGTGTTTATATTGATCCCAACCCAGGCACACCAGGGGAGGGATGGGGGGCACGGTCAGGCTTCCCAGGCCAGCCAATAATCATCCCTCAGGGGCTCACATTTGCAGAAAATGGAACTTGCTGAATCGGCCAGGTCCAAGGAACAGGTGTGGGCTCCTGAGAGTCAGGATAGACAAGGGGCTGCAGCTCTGGCTTGTTTTCTAATTATATTATCTGGCCCATGAGTGGGAGACAACTTCAAGAAAACCCTCTCCTAATGAGAGGAACCCAGGAGTCAGGGAGAGGAGGGGTGGGTGGTGGGTGGAGACAGAGGTCTGGTGCCCCGGGTGCAGTGGAAGTCTCTGGAAGTCCAGGTGGGGGGAGGCCACACAGAGTGATGCCCAGGGTCACAGACCTGTCGGAGCTGCTGTTTGTTAGTTCAAGTCCTGCTCTGAGGTGCTCTGTGTCAGATCTGAGTGACAGGTGAGCTGGGAGTGCTCTGAAATGAGGGCGATGTGCACGGTTCCTGTGTGCCCAGCCCTGCCACGGTATCTGCAAGGTTAGCTCTGTATCCTGGGAGGGGCCTGACCACGAGAGCCCCATGGGCTGCAGGGGAACCTGCCCAGGGAACCCCATATCCTGGGAGGGGCCTGAACACGAGAGCCCCGTGGGCTGGGGTGGGGGTGGGGTACCTGCCCAGGTGAGCTCCATATCCTGGGATTGGCCTGACCTCGAGAGCCCCATGGGCTGCTGGAATTCTGGTAAAGGATGTCAGGACAGTCAGTGAAGCCACCGAGGATATACCTCCAGTAGTTCCTAAATCCTACACCCTGCTGCTCATTCTACCAACCACTAGGACATGGTATTCTGTATTAGTCTTCAATGATGCCTTCTTTTGTATTCTACTAGTCCCAGACTCACAAGAAATTTTGGCTTGTGAGTGGCAGGACTCAACATACAACTAAAACAATACTTCCGGGCCGTGTTGCCCCAAGAGTTCAAAAATTCCCACACCATCTTTGGGGAAAGCTCAGCTAAAGACCTAAAAGTTCTACCTCTGGAAAAGGAAAGACTCCTTCAATATGCAGACGACATTCTGATCGCCAGCCCTACTAAGGAGACCTCTGAACTACCAAGCCAATAAAGGATACAAGTTGTCCAAGAAAAAGCTCAAATATCACAGACTACGGTGACCTGCCTGGGCTTCATTCTCACAGAAGGTCGGAGAAGCCCATCCCAGGAAAGGGAAGAAACAATTTACAGCCTTACCCATTTCTAAAACTAGAAGACAGCTTAGGGGTTCCTGGCGAGGCCAGGGTTTGCTGCTTCTGGATCCCTAACTACAGTCTACTAGCTGGGCCTCTATATGAAACACTGAAAGAAAAAGATGATGATCCTTTTGAATAGAATCCAGAAGTGGCCTTTCAAGAATGGAAAGAGCAGTCAATTCAGACCCTTGCCCTGGAACTCCCTAATTTAGTTAAACCCTTTGACCTTTACTTTCCTGGTGAACAGTGAATCACCATTGGAGTATTAGTGCAAAACCTGGGACCACTTGAAATGGAACAATGCAAGAATGCCATCCAGGTAGGATAAACTACGGTCACCAAGGGGCTTGGCCCACCGCCACATCTAGCCAAGATACTGGCAGTATCTGAAAACCTGGAAATCAGCAGCCCAAAAGGCCACCTCCCTCCTAAGGGAAAAGGACCCCACGTGGTGATCCTAACCCCCAACCATGCCCTGAAGTTGCAGGGTTTGCTCCGTGGGCACACTGACCTTGAGTGAGGAGGTCCTCCAACTCCAACCTCCAGAGAGATAACTGGGGCAAAGGGGCACCATGACGACTCGTGTGACCATCACTTGACCTGGAGTTTCTCTCATAAAACAACAAGAGTGTGTCCCAAAAGAGTAGACTACTGCTTGCAGGACTTACTGCACCCAGAGGGGAGGTAATAATCTTGGTGGGGGAACCGTATATCACGCTGTCACCATAGAAAAGCCTACAGACACTGTGATGATGGTGGCCAATAAGACCGGCTGGACTCCTGTTTACTTCAAAAGGCTGTTGACTCAGTGACCATCATGGTCCTTCATCACCACTGACCCTGGACTGTCTGGGAGTAGGGCAGTCAGGGTCCTGACACCTGGTGCTGTTTTTACGTTAATTCAGGGGCCTAACTGAAGAAAGCACAGACTACTGGTCAGAGCATCTAGGCTGGCAGAAACTGTCAGCCTAAGGTGGCCGAACAAATGTGGGGTGGGGTGAAACTGGACCTCACAGCGTCACTGCACGTCTCTTTCCTGGACCCTTAAAGGTCATTAGAATCTATAACACTACCAATACTTGTGCTCAGGCGGACGAGCAGGGAGGCAGGAGGCCTGCGGACAATCAACATCACCTGGAGGCTGCTGGGGAGAAGTTCAGACCCTTGCCCACGGGTATGAGGGCTCCTAACTCAGCACTCAGCAGTTACAGATGAAGGGTCTGCACCCTCAGCACTCTAAGAATGAGGAAGGGGACAAAATGCAGAAGAGGGGTTTGTCCCAGGGAAAGCCCCTTAAAAATCTCTGGGAGATAAAAATAGAATCTGGGCAATAAAATAAAGTCTAACCTTTTTATCCTTTGTGCTTTGTCTAATTTCACGTGCTCCTAGGGTCCCGCATACAGAGGTTCAACAGCCGGCACTTCAGACGAGATTCCCTAGTGCAGAATGGCTGGGTCGACACCTCAGCTCCTGGGGCACAGTGCAGACTCCGTGATATAGAGCCTGAGCTGCAGCCAACCGGGCCCTCGAGAGCTCCGCCCGCTCCCTCCCACTGACTCTGACAGGATCTCTACACAGCAGCCCAGCCCACAGCCCACGGGGTAGCACATGCTCTCACCTCTCCATTCTCTGATCAAAATATAAAGTTTCCTTTGCTTCTGAACCAAACTCAGTCTCGATCTGTTGGCTCCAGTGACACTGGGCAGGGGGACACTTGTTGGGGTCCACTCTGGAGGATCAGTAACAGAAATTGAGAACATTGTAACTTCAATGAACAGATGTGTGAGCCAAACTGTAATTAACATAGAACAGTGTATAAGGCTCGGGTAAAATAAGATGTTTCTAACACTTCCATTTGATATTTCCATCACTTTATTATAAGCAAGTTCAGTGAAAAGGTTTGTCTTATTTGTCAGGTCAATACTAGAGAAACGAAGTGATTTCTTTCCAAGGATGTACATCTAATAATCTTGGTTAAAGCTTCAATCTTGTTTTAAATGCTTTTCCATTGAAAATGATACCTCTCTTTCAGCTCCCCCATTTCTGAGAAGTATAAAATCTTATAATTTATTATTACCAAAGGGGAAAGGTGGGAGGAGGGATAAATTAACAGTTTGGGATTAACACATACACACTGCTATGTATAAAATCGATCATCAACAAGGAACTACTGTATAGCACAGGGAACTACCCTCAATATTTTGCAATAACCTATAAGGGGAAATAATCTGAAAAAAGAATAGATATTTTTATTGACATCATCTATTAATGACAGTTAAAATGGAACCTAAGGGAAGCCGGTGGTGAGTGCTTCTGACCAGGAAGACTTCAATCATCTAAAGTTTGGACTCTGCCTACTTCCCAAGGCCCTTAATGAACATATGTGTAGCCGTAGCTTAAAAAATTCCCCAGTTTGGGTTGTGGAGAGACAGTGATTTTGAAAAAGCCCTGGTGTTCTCCTCACATGAATGGGACACTTCCTACAGCTAAAACATGCCTGTCACACCCAGAGGATGGTATACCGTCTGATCGGGAAGAGTTTGGAAAAGGCATCTCATCTCCTCATCTCCTGGTGCTCGGGTTCACCCCTCTAGCGTCTTTACGAACAGTCTCCCCACTTGGAGATGTCAGCACTGTCAACATCCTGTTGCATACAGTTTGGAATTTGTCCAGAGGATGAAGCAGAAGGAGGAGGAACAATGAGAGACAAGTCCTAGGTGTTCGGACAGGCACATGTCACTCTAATTTCCAATCAGGAAAACGAATTGACCAAAGGCTAGGGTTGCCCATGGAAACAGAATAGGGCTTGAGGAAATCCCACTGCTTTGTGGCCAGTTCCCATAAACACAAGTTGAAAAATGGAACTCAGGGCCGCTAAAATTCACGAAACTGCAGAGTTGAAAATATCTCTCACTGAAAAATGTCTTGAGGAAAGTCAGAGAAAGGGACTTGTAAGCAACGGAGAATGGCAGGAAAGGGATTGGAAGAGGTAGAAAGGACTCGCCATTAAGCACAAGAAAAGGGGCTGAACATTGCCAACATTGCAGTTGGCCAAAAAGGTTGTATGCGTCTTTTTCTCTATATATTCAAGAAAAGGGCATACACTTTTTTAGCCAACCAAACAGGTGGGCACTGGAAATCAGTACTACAAAACATATCACTTCGCATCAGTCAGAAGAGCCTTCCTCATAAAGTGTAAACACCAGAAATGCAGGACAGGGCAAGGAGAATAGGGAGCCCTGTGAGGCTTATAGTGGAAATGTATATTGCCAATGATCACTCTTGAGAAGTGTATTGTGTTTACTAAAGCATCTAAAAAATGAGCTACAGAGCACAGGGCACTTGCACTCATGGACGTATATCTTGGGAAAGACAAAAATCGAGAGGACACAGTCACCCCAATGTTTACCGCCTGTCTGTTTAAAAGATCCTCAACTAGGATATAATTTATATGTCTCTGGAGGGAAAAAATGGATAGAGATGTGGCACTTATGTAGAGTGGAATATTACTCAGCCTGAAAATCAGTGAAATATGGACAGTTGTAACAACCCGAGAGGAGTTACGTATGATCATTCAAAGTCACATAATTCAAAAAGAAAAAGACATACGATATTACTAATACATGGAATGTAAACGTGGCTACATATGACCTGAATTACAAAACACAACGGGGTCTCAAATTTAGAAGACCAACTTATGTTTGCTTAAAGATAAAGGAGAGTTGGGGAGCTGCATAAAACCAGAGATTGAAATTAGCACAGATACCGCTCCATAAGCCAAATATGTACTAGAAAAAACCTACACCCTGGTCAACGAAATGGACTCAACACCCCATATTCAACGCCTACGAATACACCTGACTATTAAGAATCTTCAAACCCATGGATTTATATGTCTCTGTAAGAGAATCAAGCGTGAGTACAGAGGCATGAAGGCAGCAGTGATAATGCGATAAATCCCATTATCAAAATAAATTACAAAAACAAAACACAATGAGAGTGAAATAGAGAGCAATTCTTAAATAATTCATTCAGAGCTTGTGATGCAACCTGGATTTACCACATCTACATCGAGAGCTGAATGAGACATAAGGTTGGGCACTTCGGGCTGATAGCATTGGTTAGGTTCGATGCGCAGATGCAGACCCTTTGAAGTTATACTGCATGGTACCCATTCCATGGGTCCCAACTCTCCAGGTTTAAGGGATTCTTCCTTCAGCTAAAACATGCATGGGAAACCCAAAGTATGGTGCACCGTGTGACCGGGAAACGTTTTCAAATGCATCTCAGTTTTCGTCCCCCTTCACTCGCGTTCACCATTCCAGACCCTTTACTAACACTCTCCCCACTTGGAGAGCCAGTGCCTTTAACCTCCTGTTTGGCACAGTTTGCAATTTCTGTGCAAGATGAACAGGAATAGGGAGAACCAATGAGAGAGTAGCTGTAGGTGTCTGCACGGGCAAATTTAACACACATTTCCGACCAGGAAGAGGAATTAACCACAGGCTCAGCATGCCGTGCCGGAACCAGATTAGGGCCTGAAGCAATCCTGCGGATTTGCGGCCAGCTCACAAGATAGCGAGTTGAAGAAAGGAGCTCAGGGACACTGTACCTCACAAAACTGCAGAGTTATAAATGACAGCTATCGTCCAAAAATATATTGAAGTAAGTCTGCGAAGAGGACTTGTAAGTGGGACAGAATTGCAGGAAAACGATTTCAGGGGGTAGACAGGAATTGCACTTAAAGCATAGGAAAAGAGGCAGAATGTCGAGAATGATGCACTTGGCCAAAAAGGGCGTATGCGTTTTTTCCTGAATATATCCAGGAAAAAACGCATACGCACATTTTGGCCAACCAAGCAAGCGTGTAAAGGAAATCTGCACTACAATGAAGTCTCACTGCCCCCTGATCAAAAGGGCCATTTGAAAAATGTGTAAAATCCCGAAAGGCAGGACAGGTCATGGAGAAGGGGGAGCCTTGTTATGCTGATGGGCGGGATGTAAATTGCTAACAGCCACTCTGGAGAAGTGTATGGTGTTTCCTGAAACACGTAGAAAACAAAGCAACACAGCCTATGGCACTTCCACTTATGCTCCTATAGCTTAGGGAAATTAAATTCAAAAACACACAGCCACCCCAAAGTTTCAGACGGCTCTGTTTACAAGAACCTCGTCTACGGTACAAGTTAAATATCCGAGAAAGCAAAAAAAGGATAAAGAAGTTGTGGTACATACGTATAATGGAATATCACTCAGCAATGAAATCTACGTCATCAGGCCTGTAGCGGCATAATGAGTGGATCCAGGTACGTGTATTCTACGAGAAATAAGTCACACAGAAAAAGAAACATCATAAGATATCACTAATACACGGAATGTAAACTTGGCTACACATGAACTGAATTACAAAACAGAACAGGGTCTCAAATTTAGAAAACCAACTTATGCTTGCTTACGGGGAAAGGTGGGTTGGGGTGCTGCATAAAACCAGAGATTGAATTTGGCACAGATACCGTTCCATAAGCCAAATATATAATAGACATGACCTTGTCCTTGCTCAACGAAATGGACTCAACACCCCATATTCAACGCCTGGGAATATACCTGAGAAGTAAGAATCTTAAAACCCATGGATTTATATGTCTCCATAAGGAAATCAATCATGTGTACAGCGGCCTAAATGCAGCAGTGAAAATCCGATAAATCCCATTATCAAAATAAATTACAGAAACAAAACACAATGGCAGTGAAATAGAGAGTAATTCTTAAATAATTCATTCAAGGTTTCTGATGCAACCTGGATTTACCACTTCTACACCCAGAGCTGGGTGAGACATAAGGCTGGACACTTCGGGCTGATAGCATTGGTGAGGTTCGGTGAGCAAATGCAGACCCTTTGAAGTCATACTGCATGGTACCCTTTCCATGGGTCCCAACTCTCCAGGTTTAAAGGATTCTTCCTTCAGCTAAAACATGCATGGGAAACCCAGAGTATGGTCCACCGTGTGATTGGGAAACGTTTTCAAATGCATCTCAGTTTTCGTCCCCTGGTACTCGGGATCACCATTCCAGACGCTTTAATAACATTCTCCCCACTTGGAGAGTCAGTGCCTTTAACCTCCTGTTTGGCACAGTTTGCAATTTCTGCGCAATATGAACAGGAATAGGGAGACCCAATGAGGGACTCGCTGTAGGTTTCTGCACGGACAATTGGAATGCTCATTTCCCACCAGGAAGAGGAATTAACCAAAGGCTCAGCGTGCCCTGCCGGAAACAGATTAGGGCCTGAAGCAATCCTGTGGTTTTGCGGTCAGCTCACAAGAAATCGAGTTGAAGAAAGGAGCTCAGGGGCACTGTAATTCACAAACCTGCAGAGTTATGAATGACAGCTATCGTCCAAAAATGTATTGAAGTAGGTCTTCGAAGAGGACTTGAAAGCGGGGCAGAATTTCAGGAAAATGATTTCAGGGGGTAGACAGGAATTGCACTTAAAGCATAGGAAAAGAGGCAGAAGGTCGACAGTGATGCACTTGGCCAAGAAGTGCTTATGCGTTTTTTCCTGAATATATTCAGGAAAAAACCCGTATGCACTTCTTGGCCAACCAAGCAAGTGTGTAAAGGAAATCTGCACTACAGTGAAGTCTCATTCCCCCCGGTCAAAAGGGCCATATGAAAATAGTGTAAAATCCAGAAAGGCAGGACAGGTCATGGAGAACAGGGAGCCTTGTTATGCTGATGGGCGGGATGTAAATTTCCAACAGCCACTCTGGAGAAGTGTATGCTGTTTCCTGAAACATGTAGGAAACAAAGCAACACAGCCTATGGCACTTCCACTTACGGTCGTATAGCTTAGGGAAATTAAATCAAAAACACACAGCCACCCCAATGTTTGGGATGGCTCTGTTTACAAGAACCTCGTCTACCGTACAAGTTAAATATCCGAGAAAGCAAAAAATGGATAAAGAAGTTGTGGTACGCACGTACAATGGAATATCACTCAGCAATGAAATCTACGTCCTCAGGCCTGTAGCAGCATAATGAGTGGATTCAGGTACGATGATTCTACCAGAAATAAGTCACACAGAAAAAGAAACATCGTAAGATATCACTAATACACGGAATGAAATCTTGGCTACACATGAACTGAATTACAAAACAGAACAGGGTCTCAAATTTAGAAAACCAACTTATGCTTGCTTACGGGGAAAGGTGAGTTGGGGTGCTGCATAAAACCAGAGATTGAAATTAGCACAGATACCGTTCCATAAGTCAAATATATAATAGACAAGACCTACTCCTTGCTCAACGAAATGGACTCAACACCCCATATTCAACGCCTGGGAATATACCTGACAAGTAAGAATCTTAAAACCCATGGATTTATATGTCTCCATAAGGAAATCAAGCGTGTGTACAGCGGGCTAAACGCAGCAGTGAAAATTCGATAAATCCCATTATCATAATAAATTTCAAAAACAAAACACAATGACAGTGAAATGGAGAGCAATTCTTAAATAATTCATTAAGGGCTTGTGACGCAACTTGGATTTACCACATCTACACCCAGAGCTGGGTGAGACATAAGGCTCGACACTTCGGGCTGATAGCATTGGTGAGGTTCGTTGAGCAAACGCAGACCCTTTGAAGTCATACTGCATGGTACCCATTCCATGGGTCCCAACTCTCCAGGTTTAAAGGATTCTTCCTTCAGCTAAAACATGCATGGGAATCCCAGAGTATTGTCCACCGTGTGATTGGGAAATGTTTTCAAATGCATCTCAGTTTTCGTCCCCTGATACTCAGGTTCACCATTCCAGACGAATTACTAACACTCTCCCCACTTGGAGAGTCTGTGCCTTTAACCTCCTGTTTGGCACAGTTTGCAATTTCTGCCCAAGATGAACAGGAATAGGGAGAACCAATGATAGACTAGCTGTAGGTGTCTGCACGGGCAAACGGAACGCTCATTTCCCACCAGGAAGAGCAATTAACCTAAGGCTCAGTGTGCCCTGCCGGAAACAGATTAGGGCCTGAAGCACTCCTTCGTTTTTGCAGACAGCTCACAAGAAAGCGAGTTGAAGAAAGGAGCTCAGGGGCACTGTAATTCACAAAGCTGCAGAGTTATGAATGACAGCTATCGTCCAAAAATGTATTGAAGTAAGTCTTCGAACAGGACTTCAAAGCGAGGCAGAATTTCAGGAAAACGATTTCAGGGGGTAGACTGGAATTGCACTTAAAGCATAGGAAAAGAGGCAGAATGTCGACAATGATGCACTTGGCCAAAAAGGGCGTATGCGTTTTCTCCTGAATATATTCAGGACAAAACGTATACGCCCTTTTGGCCAACCAAGCAAGCGTGTAAAGGAAATCTGCACTACAATGAAGTCTCACTGCCCCCCAGTCAAAAGGGCCATCTGAAAATAGTGTAAAATCCAGAAAGGCAGGACAGGTCATGGAGAACTGGGAGCCTTGTTATGCTGATGGGCGGGATGTAAATTGCCAACAGCCACTCTGGAGAAGTGTATGGTGTTTCCTGAAACACGTAGGAAACAAAGCAACAGTGCCTATGGTATTTCCACTTGTGGTCCTATAGCTTAGGGAAATTAAAATCAAAAACACACAGCCACCCCAAATTTTGGGACGGCTCTGTTTACAAGAACCTCGTCTACGGTACAAGTTAAATATCCGAGAAAGCAAAAAATGGATAAAGAAGTTGTGGTACGCACGTACAATGGAATATCACTCAGCAATGAAATCTACGTCATAAGACCCGTAGCGGCATAATGAGTGGATTCAGGTATGATGATTCTACCAGAAATAAGTCACACAGAAAAAGAATCATCATAAGATATCACTAATACACGGAATGTAATCTTGGCTACACATGAACTGAATTACAAAACAGAACAGGGTCTCAAATTTAGAAAACCAACTTATGCTTGCTTATGGGGAAAGGTGAGTTGGGGTGCTGCATAAAACCAGAGATTGAAATTAGCACAGATACCGTTCTATAAGCCAAATATATAATAGACATGACCTTGTCCTTGCTCAATGAAATGGACTCAACACCACATATTCAACGCCTGGGAATATACCTGACAAGTAAGAATCTTAAAACCCATGGATTTATATGGCTCATAAGGAAATCAAGCGTGTGTACAGCGGCCTAAACGCAGCAGTGAAAATCCGATAAATCATATTATCAAAATAAATTACAGAAACAAATCACAATGACAGTGAAATAGAGAGGAATTCTTAAATAATTCACTCAGGGCTTCTGATGCAACCTGGATTTACCACATCTACACCCAGAGCTGGGGAAACATAAGGCCGGACACGTCGGCCTGATAGCATGGTTGAGGTTCGGTGAGCAAATGCAGACCCTTTGAAGTCATACTGCATGGTACCCATTCCATGGTTCCCAACTCTCCAGGTTTAAGGGATTCTTCCTTCTGCTAAATCATGTATGGGAAACCCAGAGTATGGTCCACCATGTGATTGGGAAACGTTTTCAAATGCATCTCAGTTTCCGTCCCTTTATACTCGGGTTCACCATTCCAGACGCCTAACTAACACTCTCCCCACTTAGAGAGTCAGTGCCTTTAACCTCCTGTTGGGCACAGTTTGCAATTTCTGCACATGATGAACAGGAATATGGAGAACCAATGAGAGGCTAGCTGTAGGTGTCTGCACGGGCAAATGTAACGGTCATTTCCCACGAGGAAGAAGAATTAACCAAAGGCTCAGCATGCCATGCTGGAACGAGATTAGGGCCTGAAGCAATCCTGAGGTTTTGCAGCCAGCTCACAGGAAAGCGAGTTGAAGAAAGGAGCTCAGGGTCACTGTGATTCAAAACCTGCAGAGTTATAAATGACAGCTATCGTCCAAAAATATATTGAAGTAAGTCTGCGAAGAGGACTTGAAAGCGGGGCAGAAATTCAGGAAAACGATTTCAGGGGGTAGACTGGAATTGCACTTAAAGAATAGGAAAAGAGGCAGAACGGCGACAATGATGCACTTGGCCAAAAAGGGCGTATGCGTTTGTTCCTGAATATATTCAGGAAAAAACGCATACGCACTTTTTGGCCAACCAAGCAAGCGTGTAAAGGAAATCGGCAGAACAATGAAGTCTCACTGCCCCCATGTCAAAAGGGCCATCTGAAAAAAGTGTAAAATCCAGAAAGGCAGGACAGGCCATGGAGAACAGGGAGCATTGTTATGCTTATGGGCGGGATGTGAATTGCCAGCACCCACTATGGAGAAGTGTATGGTGTTTCCTGAAACACATAAGAAACAAAGCAACACAGCCCATGGCACTACCACTTATGGTCCTATAGCTTAGGGAAATTAAAATCAAAACCACAGAGCCACCCCAAAATTTGGAACGGCTCTGTTTACAAAACCTTGTCTACGGTACAAGTTAAATATCCCAGAGAGCGAAAAATGGATAAAGAAGTTGTGCTACGTACGTACAATGGAATATCTCTCAGCAATGAAATCTATGTCATCAGGACCGTAGCGGCATAATGCATGGATTCAGGTACGATGATTCTACGTGAAATAGGTCACACAGAAAAAGAAACAGCATAAGATATCACTAATACATGGAATGTAAACTTGGCTACACATGAACTGAATTACAAAAGAGAACAGGGTGTCAAATTTAGAAAACCAACTTATGCTTGCTTTTTGGGGAAGGTGAGATGGGGTGCTGCATAAAACCAGAGATTGAAATTCGCACAGATACCGTTCCATAAGCCAAATATGTAATAGACAAGTCCTACTCCTTGCTCAACGAAATGGACTCAACACCCCATATTCAACGCCTAGGATTATACCTGCCTAGTAAGAATCTTAAAACCCATGGATTTATACGTCTCCGTAAGAGAAACAAGCGTGTGTTCAGTGGCCTAAACGCAGCAGTGAAAATCCGATAAATCCCATTATCAAAATAAATTTCAAAAACACAACACAATGACAGTGAAATAGAGAGAAATTTTTAATAATTCACTCAGGGCTTCTGATGCAACCTGGGTTTACCACATCTACAACCAGAGCTGGGGAGACATAAGGCCGGACACTTCGGCCTGATAGCATTGGTGAGGTTTGGTGAGCAAATGCAGACCCTTTGAAGTCATACTTCATGGTACCCATTCCATGGGTCCCAACTCTCCAGGTTTAAGGGATTCTTCCTTCCGCTACATCATGAATGGGAAACCCAGAGTATGGTCCACCATGTAATTGGGAAACCTTTTCAAATGCATCTCAGTTTTCGTCCCCTTATACTGGGGTTCACCATTCCAGATGGTTAACTAACGCTCTCCCCACTTGGAGAGTCAGTGCCTTTAACCTCCTGTTTGGCACAGTTTGCAATTTCTGCGCAAGATGAACAGGAATAGGGAGAACCAATGAGAGACTAGTGTAGGTGTCTGCACGGGGAAATGTAACGCACATTTCCCACCAGGAAGAGGAATTAACCAAAGGCTCATCATGCCATGCCAGAACCAGATTAGGGCCTGAAGCAATCCAGCGGTTTTGGGGCCAGCTCACGGGAAAACGAGTTGAAGAAAGGAGCTCAGGGGCACTATAATTCACAAACCTGCAGAGTTATTAATCACAGATATCGTTCAAAAATATATTGAAGTAAGACTGTGAAGAAGACTTGAAAGCGGGGCAGAAATTCAGGAAAACGATTTCAGGGGGTAGACTGGAATTGCACTTTAAGCATAGGAAAAGAGGCAGAACGTCGACAATGATGCACTTGGCCAAAAAGTGCGTATGCGTTTTTTCTAAATATATTCAGGAAAAAACGCATACGCACTTTTTCTCCAACCAAGTAAGCATGTAAAGGAAATCTGCACTACAATGAAGTCTCACTGCCCCCCGGTCAAAAGGGACATCTGAAAAAAGTGTAAAATCCAGAAAGGCAGGACAGGCCATGGAGAAGAGGGAGCATTGTTATGCTGATGGGTGGGATGTGAATTGCCAACAGCCACTCTGGAGAAGTGTATGGTGTTTCCTGAAACACCAAAACACAAAGCAACGGAGCCTACGGCACTTCCACTTATGGTCCTATAGGTTAGGGAAATTAAAATCAAAAACACACAGCCATCCCAAAGTTTCAGACGGCTCTCTTTACAAGAACCTCGTCTACGGTACAAGTTAAATATCCCAGAAAGCGAAAAATGGATAAAGAAGTTGTGGTACGTACGTACAATGGAATATCACTCACCAATGAAATCTATGTCATCTGGCCTATCGTGGCATAATGAGTGGATTCAGGTACGATGATTCTAAGTGTAATAATTCACACAGAAAATGAAACATCATAAGATATCACTAATACACCGAATGTAATCGTGGCTACACATGAACTGAATTACAAAACAGAACAGGGTCTCAAATTTAGAAAACCAACTTATGTTTGCATAAGGGAAAAGGTGAGTTGGGGTGCTGCATAAAACCAGAGTTAGAAATTAGCACAGATACCATTCCATATGTCAAATACGTAATAGTCAAGACCTACACCTTGCTCAACGAAATGGGCTAAACACCCTATATTCAACGCCTAGGAATACACCTGACTAGTAAGAATCTTTAAACCCATGGATTTATATGTCTCCATAAGAGAATCAAGCGTGTGTACACCTGCATGAAGACAGCAGAGAAAATCCGATAAATCCTATTATCAAAATGAATTACAAAAACAAAACACAATGACAGTGAAAGAGAGAGCAATTCTTAAATAATTCATTCAGGGCTTGTGATCCAACCTGGATTTACCTCATCAAAACCCAGAGGTGAGTGAGACAAAAGGTTGGACACTTCGGGCTGATAGCATTGGTGAGGTTCGATGAGCAAATGCAGACCATATGAAGTCATACTGCATGGTACCCATTCCATGGGTCCCAACTCTCCAGGTTTAAGTGATTCTTCCTTCAGCTAAAGCATGCATGGGAATCCCACAGTATGGTGCACCATGTGACCGGGAAACGTTTTCAAATGCATCTCAGTTTTTGTCACCTTTTACTCGGGTTCACAATTCCAGACCCTTTACTAACACTCTCCCCACTTGGAGAGTCAGTGCCTTTAACCTGCTGTTTCCACAGTTTGCAATTTCTGCGCAAGATGTACAGGAATATGGAGAACCAATGAGAGACTAGCTGTACGTGTCTGCACGGGCAAATTTAACGCTCATTTCCCACCAGGAAGAGGGATTAACCAAAGGCTCAGCATGCCGTGCCGGAACCAGATTAGGGCCTGAAGCAATCCTGCGGGTTTGCGGCCAGCTCACAAGAAAGCGATTTGAAGAAAGGAGCTCAGGGGCACTGTAATTCACAAACCTGCAGAGTTATAAATGACAGCTATCGTCCAAAAATATATTGAAGGAAGGCTGCGAAGAGGACTTGAAAGCGGGGCAGAATTGCAGGAAAATGATTTCAGGGGGTAGACTGGAATTGCATTTAAAGCATAGGAAAAGAGGCAGCAGGTCGACAATGATGCACTTGGCCAAAAAGGGCGTATGCGTTTTTTCCTGAATATATTCAGGAAAAAACGCATACGCCCTTTTTGGCCAACCAAGCAAGCATGTTAAAGAAATCTGCACTACAATGAAGTCTCACTGCCCACCGGTCAAAAGGGCCATCTGAAAAATGTGTAAAATCCAGAAATGCAGCACAGGCCATAGAGAACAGGGAGCCTTGTTATGCTGATGGGTGGGATGTAAATTGCCAACAGCCACTCTGGAGAAGTGTATGGTGTTTCCTGAAACACCAAAAAACAAAGCAACGGAGCCTACGGCACTTCCACTTATGGTCCTATAGCTTAGGGAAATTAAAATCAAAAACACACAGCCACCCCAAAGTTTCAGACGGCTCTGTTTACAAGAACCTCGTCTACGGTACAAGTTAAATATCCCAGAAAGCGAGAAATGGATAAAGAAATTGTGGTACGTACGTACAATGGAATATCACTCACCAATGAAATCTATGTCATCTGGCCCGTCGTGGCATAATTAGTGGATTCAGGTACGATGATTCTAAGTGAAATAAGTCACACAGAAAATGAAACATCATAAGATATCACTAATACACGGAATGTAATCTTGGCTACACATGAACTGAATTACAAAACAGAACAGGGTCTCAAATTTAGAAAACCAACTTATGTTTGCGTAAGGGGAAAGGTGAGATGGGGTGCTGCATAAAACCAGAGATAGAAATTTGCACAGATACCATTCCATACGTCAAATATGTAATAGTCAAGACCTACCCCTTGCTCAACGAAATGGGCTAAAAACCCTATATTCAACACCTAGTAATACACCTGACTAGTAAGAATCTTCAAACACATGGATTTATATGTCTCCATAAGAGAATCAAGCGTGTGTACAGCTGCATGAAGGCAGCAGAGAAAATCCGATAATCTTATTATCAAAATGAATTACAAAAACAAAACACAATGACAGTGAAATAGAGAGCAATTCTTAAATAATTCATTCAGGGCTTGTGATGCAACCTGGATTTACCTCATCAAAACCCAGAGCTGAGTGTGACATAAGGTTGGACACTTCGGGCTGATAGCATTGGTGAGGTTCGATGAGCAAATGCAGACCATTTGACGTCATACTACATGGTACCCATTCCATGGGTCCCAACTCTCCAGGTTTAAGTGATTCTTCCTTCAGCTAAAGCATGCATGGGAAACCCACAGTATGGTGCACCATGTGACCGGGAAACTTTTTCAAATGCATCTCAGTTTTTGTCCCCTTTTACTCGGGTTCACAATTCCAGACCCTTTACTAACACTCTCCCCACTTGGAGAGTCAGTGCCTTTAAACTCCTGTTTAGCACAGTTAGCAATTTCTGCGCAAGATGAACAGGAATAGGGAGAACCAATGAGAGACTAGCTGTAGGTGTCTGCACGGGCAAATTTAACTCTCATTTCCAACCAGGAAGAGGAATTAACCAAAGGCTCAGCATGCCGTGCAGGAACCAGATTAGGGCCTGAAGCAATCCTGCGGGTTTGCGGCCAGCTCACAAGAAAGCGATTTGAAGAAAGGAGCTCAGGGGCACTGTAATTCACACACCTGCAGAGTTATAAATGACAGCTATCGTCCGAAAATATATTGAAGAAAGGCTGCGAAGAGGACTTGAAAGCGGGGCAGAATTGCAGGAAAACGATTTCAGGGGGTAGACTGGAATTGCATTTAAAGCATAGGAAAAGAGGCAGAACGTCGACAATGATGCACTTGGCCAAAAAGGGCGTATGCGTTTTTTCCTGAATATATTCAGGAAAAAACGCATACGCCCTTTTTGGCCAACCAAGCAAGCATGTTAAAGAAATCTGCACTACAATGAAGTCTCACTGCCCCCCAGTCAAAAGGGCCATCTGAAAAAAGTGTAAAATCCAGAAATGCAGCACAGGCCATGGAGAACAGGGAGCCTTGTTATGCTGATGGGTGGGATGTAAATTGCCAACAGCCACTCTGGAGAAGTGTATGGTGTTTCCTGAAACACCTAAAAAACAAAGCAACGGAGCCTACGGCACTTCCACTTATGGTCCTATAGCTTAGGGAAATTAAAATCAAAAACACACAGCCACCCCAAAGTTTCAGACGGCTCTGTTTACAAGAACCTCGTCTACGGTACAAGTTAAATATCCCAGAAAGCGAAAAATGGATAAAGAAGTTGTGGTACATACGTACAATGGAATATCACTCACCAATGAAATCTATGTCATCTGGCCCGTCGTGACAAAATGAGAGGATACAGGTACGATGATTCTAAGTGAAATAAGTCACACAGAAAATGAAACATCATAAGATATCACTAATACACCGAATGTAATCTTGGCTACACATGAACTGAATTACAAAACAGAACAGGGTCACAAATTTAGAAAACCAACTTATGTTTGCGTAAGGGGAAAGGTGAGTTGGGGTGCTGCATAAAACCAGAGATAGAAATTAGCACAGATACCATTCCATACGTCAAATATGTAATAGTCAAGACCTACCCCTTGCTCAACGAAATGGGCTAAACACCCTATATTCAACACCTAGGAATACACCTGACTAGTAAGAATCTTCAAACCCATGGATTTATATGTCTCCATAAGAGAATCAAGCGTGTGTACAGCTGCATGAAGGCAGCAGAGAAAATCCGATAAATCTTATTATCAAAATGAATTACAAAAACAAAACAGAATGACAGTGAAATAGAGAGCAATTCTTAAATAATTCATTCAGGGCTTGTGATGCAACCTGGATTTACCTCATCTACACCCAGAGCTGAGTGAGACATAAGGTTGGACACTTCAGGCTGAGAGCATTGGTGAGGTTCGATGAGCAAATGCAGACCATTTGAAGTCATACTGCATGGTACCCATTCCATGGGTCCCAACTCTCCACGTTTAAGCGAATCTTCCTTCAGCTAAAACATGCATGGGAAACCCACAGTATGGTGCACCGTGTGACCGGGAAACGTTTTCAAATGCATCTCAGTTTTCGTCCCCTTTTAGTCGGGTTCACAATTCCTGACCCTTTACTAACACTCTCCCCACTTGGAGAGTCAGTGCCTTTAAGCTGCTGTTTAGCACAGTTTGCAATTTCTGCGCAAGATGAACAGGAATAGGGAGAACCAATGAGAGACTAGCTGTAGGTGTCTGCACGGGCTAATTTAACGCTCATTTCCCACCAGGAAGAGGAATTAACCAAAGGCTCAGCATGCCGAGCCGGAAACAGATTAGGGCCTGAAGCAATCCTGCGGGTTTGCGGTCAGCTCACAAGAAAGCGATTTGAAGAAAGGAGCTCAGGGGCACTGTAATTCACAAACCTGCAGAGTTATAAATGACAGCTATCGTCCGAAAATATATTGAAGGAAGGCTGCGAAGAGGACTTGAAAGCGGGGCAGAATTGCAGGAAAACGATTTCAGGGGGTAGACTGGAATTGCATTTAAAGCATAGGAAAAGAGGCAGAACGTCGACAATGATGCACTTGGCCAAAAAGGGCGTATGCGTTTTTTCCTGAATATATTCAGGAAAAAACGCATACGCCCTTTTTGGACAACCAAGCAAGCATGTTAAAGAAATCTGCACTACAATGAAGTCTCACTGCCCCCCGGTCAAAAGGGCCATCTGAAAAAAGTGTAAAATCCAGAAATGCAGCACAGGCCATGGAGAACAGGGAGCCTTGTTATGCTGATGGGTGGGATGTAAATTGCCAACAGCCACTCTGGAGAAGTGTATGGTGTTTCCTGAAACACCTAAAAAACAAAGCAACGGAGCCTACGGCACTTCCACTTATGGTCCTATAGCTTAGGGAAATTAAAATCAAAAACACACAGCCACCCCAAAGTTTCAGACGGCTCTGTTTACAAGAACCTCGTCTACGGTACAAGTTAAATATCCCAGAAAGCGAGAAATGGATAAAGAAGTTGTGGTACGTACGTACAATGGAATATCACTCACCAATGAAATCTATGTCATCTGGCCCGTCGTGGCATAATGAGAGGATTCAGGTACGATGAATCTAAGTGAAATAAGTCACACAGAAAATGAAACATCATAAGATATCACTAATACACCGAATGTAATCTTGGCTACACATGAACTGAATTACAAAACAGAACAGGGTCTCAAATTTAGAAAACCAACTTATGTTTGCGTAAGGGGAAAGGTGAGTTGGGGTGCTGCATAAAACCAGAGATAGAAATTAGCACAGATACCATTCCATACGTCAAATATGTAATAGTCAAGACCTACCCCTTGCTCAACGAAATGGGCTAAACACCCTATATTCAACACCTAGGAATACACCTGACTAGTAAGAATCTTCAAACCCATGGATTTATATGTCTCCATAAGAGAATCAAGCGTGTGTACAGCTGCATGAAGGCAGCAGAGAAAATCCGATAAATCTTATTATCAAAATGAATTACCAAAACAAAACACAATGACAGTGAAATAGAGAGCAATTCTTAAATAATTCATTCAGGGCTTGTGATGCAACCTGGATTTACCTCATCAAAACCCAGAGCTGAGTGAGACATAAGGTTGGACTCTTCGGGCTGATAGCATTGGTGAGGTTCGATGAGCAAATGCAGACCATTTGAAGTCATACTACATGGTACCCATTCCATGGGTCCCAACTCTCCTGGTTTAAGTGATTCTTCCTTCAGCTAAAGCATGCATGGGAAACCCACAGTATGGTGCACCATGTGACCGGGAAACGTTTTCAAATGCATCTCAGTTTTTGTCCCCTTTTACTCGGGTTCACAATTCCAGACCCTTTACTAACACTCTCCCCACTTGGAGAGTCAGTGCCTTTAACCTCCTGTTTGGCACAGTTTGCAATTTCTGCGCAAGATGAACAGGAATAGGGAGAACCAATGAGAGACTAGCTGTAGGTGTCTGCACGGGCAAATTTAACGCTCATTTCCAACCAGGAAGAGGAATTAACCAAAGGCTCAGCATGCCGTGCAGGAACCAGATTAGGGCCTGAAGCAATCCTGCGGGTTTGCGGCCAGCTCACAAGAAAGCGATTTGAAGAAAGGAGCTCAGGGGCACTGTAATTCACAAACCTGCAGAGTTATAAATGACAGCTATCGTCCGAAAATATATTGAAGGAAGGCTGCGAAGAGGACTTGAAAGCGGGGCAGAATTGCAGGAAAACGATTTCAGGGGGTAGACCTGAATTGCATTTAAAGCATAGGAAAAGAGGCAGAACGTCGACAATGATGCACTTAGCCAAAAAGTGCGTATGCGTTTGTTCCCGAATATATTCAGGAAAAAACGCATACGACCTTTTTGGCCAACCAAGCAAGCATGTTAAAGAAATCTGCACTACAATGAAGTCTCACTGCCCCCCGGTCAAAAGGGCCATATGAAAATAGTGTATAATCCAGAAATGCAGCACAGGCCATGGAGAACAGGGAGCCTTGTTATGCTGATGGGTGGGATGTAAATTGCCAACAGCCACTCTGGAGAAGTGTATGGTGTTTCCTGAAACACCTAAAAAACAAAGCAACGGAGCCTACGGCACTTCCACTTATGGTCCTATAGCTTAGGGAAATTAAAATCAAAAACACACAGCCACCCCAAAGTTTCAGACGGCTCTGTTTACAAGAACCTCGTCTACGGTACAAGTTAAATATCCCAGAAAGCGAGAAATGGATAAAGAAGTTGTGGTACGTACGTACAATGGAATATCACTCACCAATGAAATCTATGTCTTCTGGCACGTCGTGGCATAATGAGTGGATTCAGGTACGATGATTCTAAGTGAAATAACTCACACAGAAAATGAAACATCATAAGATGTCACTAATACACCGAATGTAATCTTGGCTACACATGAACTGAATTACAAAACAGAACAGTGTCTCAAATTTAGAAAACCAACTTATGTTTGCGTAAGGGGAAAGGTGAGTTGGGGTGCTGCATAAAACCAGAGATAGAAATTAGCACAGATACCATTCCATACGTCAAATATGTAATAGTCAAGACCTACCCCTTGCTCAACCAAATGGGCTAAACACCCTATATTCAACACCTAGGAATACACCTGACTAGTAAGAATCTTCAAACCCATGGATTTATATATCTCCATAAGAGAATCAAGCGTGTGAACAGCTGCATGAAGGCAGCAGAGAAAATCCGATAAATCCCATTATCAAAATGAATTACAAAAACAAAACACAATGACAGTGAAATAGAGAGCAATTCTTAAATAATTCATTCAGGGCTTGTGATGCAACCTGGATTTACCTCATCTACACCCAGAGCTGAGTGAGACATAAGGTTGGACACTTCAGGCTGATAGCATTGGTGAGGTTCGATGAGCAAATGCAGACCATTTGAAGTCATACTGCATAGTACCCATTCCATGGGTCCCAACTCTCCAGGTTTAAGCGATTCTTCCTTCAGCTAAAACATGCATGGGAAACCCACAGTATGGTGCACCGTGTGACCGGGAAACGTTTTCAAATGCATCTCAGTTTTCGTCCCCTTTTAGTCGGGTTCACAATTCCTGACCCTTTACTAACACTCTCCCCACTTGGAGAGTCAGTGCCTTTAAGCTGCTGTTTGGCACAGTTTGCAATTTCTGCGCAAGATGAACAGGAATAGGGAGAAGCAATGAGAGACTAGCTGTAGGTGTCTGCACGGGCTAATTTAACGCTCATTTCCCACCAGGAAGAGGAATTAACCAAAGGCTCAGCATGCCGAGCCGGAAACAGATTAGGGCCTGAAGCAATCCTGCGGGTTTGCGGCCAGCTCACAAGAAAGCGATTTGAAGAAAGGAGCTCAGGGGCACTGTAATTCACACACCTGCAGAGTTATAAATGACAGCTATCGTCCAAAAATATATTGAAGGAAGGCTGCGAAGAGGACTTGAAAGCGGGGCAGAATTGCAGGAAAACGATTTCAGGGGGTAGACTGGAATTGCATTTAAAGCATAGGAAAAGAGGCAGAACGTCGACAATGATGCACTTGGCCAAAAAGGGCGTATGCTTTTTTTCCTGAATATATTCAGGAAAAAACGCATACGCCCTTTTTGGCCAACCAAGCAAGCATGTTAAAGAAATCTGCACTACAATGAAGTCTCACTGCCCCCCCGTCAAAAGGGCCATCTGAAAAAAGTGTAAAATCCAGAAATGCAGCACAGGCCATGGAGAACAGGGAGCCTTGTTATGCTGATGGGTGGGATGTAAATTGCCAACAGCCACTCTGGAGAAGTGTATGGTGTTTCCTGAAACACCTAAAAAACAAAGCAACGGAGCCTACGGCACTTCCACTTATGGTCCTATAGCTTAGGGAAATTAAAATCAAAAACACACAGACACCCCAAAGTTTCAGACGGCTCTGTTTACAAGAACCTCGTCTACGGTACAAGTTAAATATCCCAGAAAGCGAGAAATGGATAAAGAAATTGTGGTACATACGTACAATGGAATATCACTCACCAATGAAATCTATGTCATCTGGCCCATCGTGGCATAATGAGAGGATTCAGGTACGATGATTCTAAGTGAAATAAGTCACACAGAAAATGAAACATCATAAGATATCACTAATACACCGAATGTAATCTTGGCTACACATGAACTGAATTACAAAACAGAACAGGGTCTCAAATTTAGAAAACCAACTTATGTTTGCGTAAGGGGAAAGGTGAGTTGGGGTGCTGCATAAAACCAGAGATAGAAATTAGCACAGATACCATTCCATACGTCAAATATGTAATAGTCAAGACCTACCCCTTGCTCAACGAAATGGGCTAAACACCCTATATTCAACACCTAGGAATACACCTGACTAGTAAGAATCTTCAAACCCATGGATTTATATGTCTCCATAAGAGAATCAAGTGTGTGTACAGCTGCATGAAGGCAGCAGAAAAAATCCGATAAATCTTATTATCAAAATGAATTACAAAAACAAAACACAATGACAGTGAAATAGAGAGCAATTCTTAAATAATTCATTCAGGGCTTGTGATGCAACCTGGATTTACCTCATCAAAACCCAGAGCTGAGTGAGACATAAGGTTGGACACTTCGGGCTGATAGCATTGGTGAGGTTCGATGAGCAAATGCAGACCATTTGAAGTCATACTACATGGTACCCATTCCATGGGTCCCAACTCTCCTGGTTTAAGTGATTCTTCCTTCAGCTAAAGCATGCATGGGAAACCCACAGTATGGTGCACCATGTGACCGGGAAACGTTTTCAAATGCATCTCAGTTTTTGTCCCCTTTTACTCGGGTTCACAATTCCAGACCCTTTACTAACACTCTCCCCACTTGGAGAGTCAGTGCTTTAACCTCCTGTTTGGCACAGTTTGCAATTTCTGCGCAAGATGAACAGGAATAGGGAGAACCAATGAGAGACTAGCTGTAGGTGTCTGCACGGGCAAATTTAACGCTCATTTCCAACCAGGAAGAGGAATTAACCAAAGGCTCAGCATGCCGTGCAGGAACCAGATTAGGGCCTGAAGCAATCCTGCAGGTTTGCGGCCAGCTCACAAGAAAGCGATTTGAAGAAAGGAGCTCAGGGGCACTGTAATTCACAAACCTGCAGAGTTATAAATGACAGCTATCGTCCGAAAATATATTGAAGGAAGGCTGCGAAGAGGACTTGAAAGCGGGGCAGAATTGCAGGAAAACGATTTCAGGGGGTAGACTGGAATTGCATTTAAAGCATAGGAAAAGAGGCAGAACGTCGACAATGATGCACTTGGCCAAAAAGGGCGTATGCGTTTTTTCCTGAATCTATTCAGGAAAAAACGCATACGCCCTTTTTGGCCAACCAAGCAAGCATGTTAAAGAAATCTGCACTACAATGAAGTCTCACTGCCCAGCAGTCAAAAGGGCCATCTGAAAAAAGTGTAAAATCCAGAAATGCAGCACAGGCCATGGAGAACAGGGAGCCTTGTTATGCTGATGGGTGGGATGTAAATTGCCAACAGCCACTCTGGAGAAGTGTATGGTGTTTCCTGAAACACCTAAAAAACAAAGCAACGGAGCCTACGGCACTTCCACTTATGGTCCTATAGCTTAGGGAAATTAAAATCAAAAACACACAGCCACCCCAAAGTTTCAGACGGCTCTGTTTACAAGAACCTCGTCTACGGTACAAGTTAAATATCCCAGAAAGCGAGAAATGGATAAAGAAGTTGTGGTACGTACGTACAATGGAATATCACTCACCAATGAAATCTATGTCTTCTGGCCCGTCGTGGCATAATGAGTGGATTCAGGTACGATGATTCTAAGTGAAATAACTCACACAGAAAATGAAACATCATAAGATGTCACTAATACACCGAATGTAATCTTGGCTACACATGAACTGAATTACAAAACAGAACAGTGTCTCAAATTTAGAAAACCAACTTATGTTTGCGTAAGGGGAAAGGTGAGTTGGGGTGCTGCATAAAACCAGAGATAGAAATTAGCACAGATACCATTCCATACGTCAAATATTTAATAGTCAAGACCTACCCCTTGCTCAACCAAATGGGCTAAACACCCTATATTCAACACCTAGGAATACACCTGACTAGTAAGAATCTTCAAACCCATGGATTTATATATCTCCATAAGAGAATCAAGCGTGTGAACAGCTGCATGAAGGCAGCAGAGAAAATCCGATAAATCCCATTATCAAAATGAATTACAAAAACAAAACACAATGACAGTGAAATAGAGAGCAATTCTTAAATAATTCATTCAGGGCTTGTGATGCAACCTGGATTTACCTCATCTACACCCAGAGCTGAGTGAGACATAAGGTTGGACACTTCAGGCTGATAGCATTGGTGAGGTTCGATGAGCAAATGCAGACCATTTGAAGTCATACTGCATAGTACCCATTCCATGGGTCCCAACTCTCCAGGTTTAAGCGATTCTTCCTTCAGCTAAAACATGCATGGGAAACCCACAGTATGGTGCACCATGTGACCGGGAAACGTTTTCAAATGCATCTCAGTTTTCGACCCCTTTTAGTCGGGTTCACAATTCCTGACCCTTTACTAACACTCTCCCCACTTGGAGAGTCAGTGCCTTTAACCTGCTGTTTGGCACAGTTTGCAATTTCTGCGCAAGATGAACAGGAATAGGGAGAACCAATGAGAGACTAGCTGTAGGTGTCTGCACGGGCTAATTTAACGCTCATTTCCCACCAGGAAGAGGAATTAACCAAAGGCTCAGCATGCCGAGCCGGAAACAGATTAGGGCCTGAAGCAATCCTGCGGGTTTGCGGCCAGCTCACAAGAAAGCGATTTGAAGAAAGGAGCTCAGGGGCACTGTAATTCACAAACCTGCAGAGTTATAAATGACAGCGATCGTCTGAAAATATATTGAAGGAAGGCTGCGAAGAGGACTTGAAAGTGGGGCAGAATTGCAGGAAAACGATTTCAGGGGGTAGACTGGAATTGCATTTAAAGCATAGGAAAAGAGGCAGAACGTCGACAATGATGCACTTGGCCAAAAAGGGCGTATGCGTTTTTTCCTGAATATATTCCGGAAAAAACGCATACGCACTTTTTGGCCAACCAAGCAAGCATGTTAAAGAAATCTGCACTACAATGAAGTCTCACTGCCCCCCGGTCAAAAGGGCCATCTGAAAAAAGTGTAAAATCCAGAAATGCAGCACAGATCATGGAGAACAGGGAGCCTGGTTATGCTGATGGGTGGGATGTAAATTGCCAACAGCCACTCTGGAGAAGTGTATGGTGTTTCCTGAAACACCTAAAAAACAAAGCAACGGAGCCTACGGCACTTCCACTTATGGTCCTATAGCTTAGGGAAATTAAAATCAAAAACACACAGCCACCCCAAAGTTTCAGACGGCTCTGTTTACAAGAACCTCGTCTACGGTACAAGTTAAATATCCCAGAAAGCGAGAAATGGATAAAGAAGTTGTGGTACGTACGTACAATGGAATATCACTCACCAATGAAATCTATGTCATCTGGCGCGTCGTGGCATAATGAGTGGATTCAGGTACGATGATTCTAAGTGAAATAAGTCACACATAAAATGAAATATCATAAGATATCACTAATACACCGAATGTAATCTTGGCTACACATGAACTGAATTACAAAACAGAACAGGGTCTCAAATTTAGAAAACCAACTTATGTTTGCTTAAGGGGAAAGGTGAGTTGGGGTGCTGCATAAAACCAGAGATACAAATTAGCAGAGATACCATTCCATACGTCAAATATGTAATAGTCAAGACCTACCCCTTGCTCAACGAAATGGGCTAAACACCCTATATTCAACACCTAGGAATACACCTGACTAGTAAGAATCTTCAAACCCATGGATTTATATGTCTCCATAAGAGAATCAAGCATGTGTACAGCTGCATGAAGGCAGCAGAGAAAATCCGATAAATCCCATTATCAAAATGAATTACAAAAACAAAACAGAATGACAGTGAAATAGAGAGCAATTCTTAAATAATTCATTCAGGGCTTGTGATGCAACCTGGATTTACCTCATCTACACCCAGAGCTGAGTGAGACATAAGGTTGGACACTTCAGGCTGATAGCATTGGTGAGGTTCGATGGGCAAATGCTGACCATTTGAAGTCATACTTCATGGTACCCATTCCATGGGTCCCAACTCTCCAGGTTTAAGCGTTTCTTCCTTCAGCTAAAACATGCATGGAAAACCCACAGTATGGTGCACCGTGTGACCGGGAAACGTTTTCAAATGCATCTCAGTTTTCGTCCCCTTTTAGTCGGGTTCACAATTCCTGAACCTTTACTAACACTCTCCCCACTTGGAGAGTCAGTGCCTTTAACCTGCTGTTTGGCACAGTTTGCAATTTCTGCGCAAGATGATCAGGAATAGGGAGAACCAATGAGAGACTAGCTGTAGGTGTCTGCACGGGCTAATTTAACGCTCATTTCCCACCAGGAAGAGGAATTAACCAAAGGCTCAGCATGCCGAGCCGGAAACAGATTAGGGCCTGAAGCAATCCTGCGGGTTTGCGGCCAGCTCAAAAGAAAGCGATTTGAAGAAAGGAGCTCAGGGGCACTGTAATTCACACACCTGCAGAGTTATAAATGACAGCTATCGTCCAAAAATATATTGAAGGAAGGCTGCGAAGAGGACTTGAAAGCGGGGCAGAATTGCAGGAAAACGATTTCAGGGGGTAGACTGGAATTGCATTTAAAGCATAGGAAAAGAGGCACAACGTCGACAATGATGCACTTGGCCAAAAAGGGCGTATGCGTTTTTTCCTGAATATTCAGGAAAAAACGCATACGCCCTTTTTGGCCAACCAAGCAAGCATGTTAAAGAAATCTGCACTACAATGAAGTCTCACTGCCCCCCGGTCAAAAGGGCCATCTGAAAAAAGTGTAAAATCCAGAAATGCAGCACAGGCCATGGAGAACAGGGAGCCTTGTTATGCTGATGGGTGGGATGTAAATTGCCAACAGCCACTCTGGAGAAGTGTATGGTGTTTCCTGAAACACCTAAAAAACAAAGCAACGGAGCCTACGGCACTTCCACTTATGGTCCTATAGCTTAGGGAAATTAAAATCAAAAACACACAGCCACCCCAAAGTTTCAGACGGCTCTGTTTACAAGAACCTCGTCTACGGTACAAGTTAAATATCCCAGAAAGCGAGAAATGGATAAAGAAGTTGTGGTACGTACGTACAATGGAATATCACTCACCAATGAAATCTATGTCATCTGGCCCGTCGTGGCATAATGAGTGGATTCAGGTACGATGATTCTAAGTGAAATAAGTCACACAGAAAATGAAACATCATAAGATATCACTAATACACCGAATGTAATCGTGGCTACACATGAACTGAATTACAAAACAGAACAGGGTCTCAAATTTAGAAAACCAACTTATGTTTGCGTAACGGGAAAGGTGAGTTGGGGTGCTGCATAAAACCAGAGTTAGAAATTAGCACAGATACCATTCCATATGTCAAATACGTAATAGTCAAGACATACCCCTTGCTCAACGAAATGGGCTAAACACCCTATATTCAAAGCCTAGGAATACACCTGACTAGTAAGAATCTTCAAACTCATGGATTTATATGTCTCCATAAGAGAATCAAGCGTGTGTTCAGCTGCATGAAGGCAGCAGAGAAAATCTGATAAATCCCATTATCAAAATGAATTAAAAAACCAAACACAATGACAGTGAAATAGAGAGCAATTCTTAAATAATTCATTTAGGGCTTGTGATGCAACCTGGATTTACCTCATCTAAACCCAGAGCTGAGTGAGACATAAGGTTGGACACTTCGGGCTGATAGCATTGGTGAGGTTCGATGAGCAAAGGCAGACCATTTGAAATCATACGGCATGGTACCCATTCCATGGGTCCCAACTCTCCAGGTTTAAGTGATTCTCCCTTCAGCTAAAGCATGCATGGGAAACCCACAGTATGGTGCAACATGTGACCGGGAAACGTTTTCAAATGCATCTCAGTTTTGTCCCCTTTTACTCGGGTTCACAATTCCAGACTCTTTACTAACACTCTCCCCACTTGGAGAGTCAGTGCCTTTAACCTCCTGTTTGGCACAGTTTGCAATTTCTGCGCAAGATGAACAGGAATAGGGAGAACCAATGAGAGACTAGCTGTAGGTGTCTGCACTGGCAAATTTAACGCTCATTTCCAACCAGGAAGGGGAATAAACCAAAGGCTCAGCATGCCGTGCAGGAACCAGATTAGGGCCTGAAGCAATCCTGCGGGTTTGCGGCCAGCTCACAAGAAAGCGATTTGAAGAAAGGAGCTAAGGGGCACTGTAATTCACAAACCTGCAGAGTTATAAATGACAGGTATCGTCCGAAAATATATTGAAGGAAGGCTGCGAAGAGGACTTGAAAGCGGGGCAGAATTGCAGGAAAATGATTTCAGGGGGTAGACTGGAATTGCATTTAAAGCATAGGAAAAGACGCAGAACATCGACAATGATGCACTTGGCCAAAAAGGGCGTATGCGTTTTTTCCTGAATATATTCAGGAAAAAACGCATAGCCCATTTTTGGCCAACCAAGCAAGCATGTTAAAGAAATCTGCACTACAATGAAGTCTCACTGCCCCCCGGTCAAAAGGGCCATCTGAAAAAAGTGTAAAATCCAGAAATGCAGCACAGGCCATGGAGAACAGGGAGCCTTGTTATGCTGATGGGTGGGATGTAAATTGCCAACAGCCACTCTGGAGAAGTGTATGGTGTTTCCTGAAACACCTAAAAAACAAAGCAACAGAGCCTACGGCACTTCCTCTTATGGTCCTATAGCTTAGGGAAATTAAAATCCACAACACACAGCCACCCCGTAGTTTCAGACGGCTCTGTTTACAAGAACCTCGTCTACGGTACAAGTTAAATATCCCAGAAAGCGGAAAATGGATAAAGAAATAGTGGTACGTACGTACAATGGAATATACCTCACCAATGAAATCTATGTCATCAGGCCCGTCGTGGCATAATGAGTGGATTCAGGTACGATGATGCTAAGTGAAATAAGTCACACAGAAAATGAAACATCATGAGATATCACTAATGCACGGAATTTAATCTTGGCTACACATGAACTGAATTACAAAACAGAACAGGGTCTCAAATTTAGAAAACCAACTTATGTTTGCTTAAGGGGAAAGGTGAGTTGGGGTGCTGCATAAAACCAGAGATAGAAATTAGCACAGATACCATTCCATACGTCAAATATGTAATAGTCAAGACCTACCCCTTGCTCAACCAAATGGGCTAAACACCATATATTCAACGCCTAGGAATACAACTGACTAGTAAGAATCTTCAAACCCATGGATTTATATGTCTCCATAAGAGAATCAAGCGTGTGTACAGCTGCATGAAGGCAGCAGAGAAAATCTGATAAATCCCATTATCAAAATGAATTAAAAAACCAAACACAATGACAGTGAAATAGAGAGCAATTCTTAAATAATTCATTCAGGGCTTGTGATGCAACCTGGATTTATCTCATCTAAACCCAGAGCTGAGTGAGACATAAGGTTGGACACTTCGGGCTGATAGCATTGGTGAGGTTCGATGAGCAAATGCAGACCATTTGAAGTCATACTGCATGGTACCCATTCCATGGGTCCCAACTCTCCAGGTTTAAGTGATTCTTCCTTCAGCTAAAGCATGCATGGGAAACCCACAGTATGGTGCACCATGTGACCGGGAAACGTTTTCAAATGCATCTCAGTTTTTGTCCCCTTTTACTCGGGTTCACAATTCCAGACCCTTTACTAACACTCTCCCCACTTGGAGAGTCAGTGCCTTTAAACTCCTGTTTGGCACAGTTTGCAATTTCTGCGCAAGATGAACAGGAGTAGGGAGAACCAATGAGAGACTAGCTGTAGGTGTCTGCACGGGCAAATTTAACGCTCATTTCCAACCAGGAAGAGGAATTAACCAAAGGCTCAGCATGCCGTGCAGGAACCAGATTAGGGCCTGATACAATCCTGCGGGTTTGCGGCCAGCTCAAAAGAAAGCGATTTGAAGAAAGGAGCTCAGGGGCACTGTAATTCACAAACCTGCAGAGTTATAAATGACAGCTATCGTCCGAAAATATATTGAAGGAAGGCTGCGAAGAGGACTTGAAAGCGGGGCAGAATTGCAGGAAAACGATTTCAGGGGGTAGACTGGAATTGCATTTAAAGCATAGGAAAAGAGGCAGAACGTCGACAATGATGCACTTGGCCAAAAAGGGCGTATGCGTTTTTTTCTGAATATATTCAGGAAAAAACTCATACGCACTTTTTGGCCAACCAAGCAAGCATGTTAAAGAAATCTGCACTACAATGAAGTCTCACTCCCCCCCGGTCAAATGGGCCATCTGAAAAAAGTGTAAAATCCAGAAATGCAGCACAGGCCATGGAGAACAGGGAGCCTTGTTATGCTGATGGGTGGGATGTAAATTGCCAACAGCCACTCTGGAGAAGTGTATGGTGTTTCCTGAAACACCTAAAAAACAAAGCAACGGAGCCTACGGCACTTCCACTTATGGTCCTATAGCTTAGGGAAATTGAAATCAAAAACACACAGCCACCCCAAAATTTCAGACGGCTCTGTTTACAAGAACCTCGTCTACGGTACAAGTTAAATATCCCAGAAAGCGAAAAATGGATAAAGAAGTTGTGGTACATACGTACAATGGAATATCACTCACCAATGAAATCTATGTCATCTGGCCCGTCGTGGCATAATGAGTGGATTCAGGTACGATGATTCTAAGTGAAATAACTCACACAGAAAATGAAACATCATAAGATATCACTAATACACCGAATGTAATCTTGGCTACACATGAACTGAATTACAAAACAGAACAGGGTCTCAAATTTGGAAAACCAACTTATGTTTGCGTAAGGGGAAAGGTGAGTTGGGGTGCTGCATAAAACCAGAGTTAGAAATTAGCACAGATACCATTCCATATGTCAAATACGTAATAGTCAAGACATACCCCTTGCTCAACGAAATGGGCTAAACACCCTATATTCAACGCCTAGGAATACACCTGACTAGTAAGAATCTTCAAACCCATGGATTTATATGTCTCCATAAGAGAATCAAGCGTGTGTACAGCTGCATGAAGGCAGCAGAGAAAATCTGATAAATCCCATTAGCAAAATGAATTAAAAAACCAAACACAATGACAGTGAAATAGAGAGCAATTCTTAAATAATTCATTCAGGGCTTGTGATGCAACCTGGATTTACCTCATCTAAACCCAGAGCTGAGTGAGACATAAGGTTGGACACTTCGGGCTGATAGCATTGGTGAGGTTCGATGAGCAAATGCAGACGATTTGAAATCATACTGCATGGTACACATTCCATGGGTCCCAACTCTCCAGGTTTAAGTGATTCTTCCTTCAGCTAAAGCATGCATGGGAAACCCACAGTATGGTGCACCATGTGACCGGGAAACGTTTTCAAATGCATCTCAGTTTTTGTCCCCTTTTACTCGGGTTCACAATTCCAGACCCTTTACTAACACTCTCCCCACTTGGAGAGTCAGTGCCTTTAACCTCCTGTTTGGCACAGTTTGCAATTTCTGCGCAAGATGAACAGGAATAGGGAGAACCAATGAGAGACTAGCTGTAGGTGTCTGTACGGGCAAATTTAACGCTCATTTCCAACCAGAAAGAGGAATTAACCAAAGGCTCAGCATGCCGTGCAGGAACAAGATTAGGGCCTGAAGCAATCCTGCGGGTTTGCGGTCAGCTCACAAGAAAGCGATTTGAAGAAAGGAGCTCAGGGGCACTGTAATTCACAAACCTGCAGAGTTATAAATGACAGCTATCGTCCGAAAATATATTGAAGGGAGGCTGCGAAGAGGACTTGAATGCGGGGCAGAATTGCAGGAAAACGATTTCAGGGGTAGACTGGAATTGCATTTAAAGCATAGGAAAAGAGGCAGAACGTCGACAATGATGCACTTGGCCATAAAGGGCGTATGCCTTTTTTCCTGAATATATTCAAGAAAAAACGCATACGCCCTTTTTGGCCAACCAAGCAAGCATGTTAAAGAAATCTGCACTACAATGAAGTCTCACTGCCCCCCGGTCAAAAGGGCCATCTGAAAAAAGTGTAAAATCCAGAAATGCAGCACAGGCCATGGAGAACAGGGAGCCTTGTTATGCTGATGGGTGGGATGTAAATTGCCAACAGCCACTCTGGAGAAGTGTATGGTGTTTCCTGAAACACCTAAAAAACAAAGCAACGGAGCCTACGGCACTTCCACTTATGGTCCTATAGCTTAGGGAAATTAAAATCAAAAACACACAGCCACCCCAAAGTTTCAGACGGCTCTGTTTACAAGAACCTCGTTTACGGTACAAGTTAAATATCCCAGAAAGCGAGAAATGGATAAAGAAGTTGTGGTACGTACGTACAATGGAATATCACTCACCAATGAAATCTATGTCATCTGGCCCGTCGTGGCATAATGAGTGGATTCAGGTACGATGATTCTAAGTGAAATAAGTCACACAGAAAATGAAAAATCATAAGATATCACTAATACACCGAATGTAATCTTGGCTACACATGAACTGAATTACAAAACAGAACAGGGACTCAAATTTAGAAACCCAACTTATGTTTGCATAAGGGGAAAGGTGAGTTGGGGTGCTGCATAAAACCAGAGTTAGAAATTAGCACAGATACCATTCCATATGTCAAATACGTAATAGTCAAGACATACCCCTTGCTCAACGAAATGGGCTAAACACCCTATATTCAACGCCTAGGAATACACCTGACTAGTAAGAATCTTCAAACCCATGGATTTATATGTCTCCATAAGAGAATCAAGCGTGTGTACAGCTGCATGAAGGCAGCAGAGAAAATCTGATAAATCCCATTATCAAAATGAATTAAAAAACCAAACACAATGACAGTGAAATAGAGAGCAATTCTTAAATAATTCATTCAGGGCTTGTGATGCAACCTGGATTTACCTCATCTAAACCCAGAGCTGAGTGAGACATAAGGTTGGACACTTCGGGTTGATAGCATTGGTGAGGTTCGATGAGCAAATGCAGACCATTTGAAGTCATACTGCATGGTACCCATTCCTTGGGTCCCAACTCTCCAGGTTTAAGTGATTCTTCCTTCAGCTAAAGCATGCATGGGAAACCCACAGTATGGTGCACCATGTGACCGGGAAACGTTTTCAAATGCATCTCAGTTTTTGTCCCCTTTTACTCGGGTTCACAATTCCAGACCCTTTACTAACACTCTCCCCACTTGGAGAGTCAGTGCCTTTAACCTCCTGTTTGGCACAGTTTGCAATTTCTGCGCAAGATGAACAGGAATAGGGAGAACCAATGAGAGACTAGCTGTAGGTGTCTGCACGGGCAAATTTAACGCTCATATCCAACCAGGAAGAGGAATTAACCAAAGGCTCAGCATGCCGTGCAGGAACCAGATTAGGGCCTGAAGCAATCCTGCGGGTTTGCGGCCAGCTCACAAGAAAGCGATTTGAAGAAAGGAGGTCAGGGTCACTGTAATTCACAAACCTGCAGAGTTATAAATGACAGGTATCGTCCGAAAATATATTGAAGGAAGGCTGCGAAGAGGACTTGAAAGCGGGGCAGAATTGCAGGAAAACGATTTCAGGGGGTAGACTGGAATTGCATTTAAAGCATAGGAAAAGAGGCAGAACGTCGACAATGATGCACTTGGCCAAAAAGGGCGTATGCGTTTTTTCCTGAATATATTCAGGAAAAAACGCATACGCACTTTTTGGCCAACCAAGCAAGCATGTTAAGGAAATCTGCACTACAATGAAGTCTCACTGCCCCCCCGTCAAAAGGGCCATCTGAAAAAAGTGTAAAATCCAGAAATGCAGCACAGGCCATGGAGAACAGGGAGCCTTGTTATGCTGATGGGTGGGATGTAAATTGCCAACAGCCACTCTGGAGAAGTGTATGGTGTTTCCTGAAACACCTAAAAAACAAAGCAACGGAGCCTACGGCACTTCCACTTATGGTCCTATAGCTTAGGGAAATTAAAATCAAAAACACACAGCCACCCCAAAGTTTCAGACGGCTCTGTTTACAAGAACCTCGTCTACGGTACAAGTTAAATATCCCAGAAAGCGAGAAATGGATAAAGAAGTTGTGGTACGTACGTACAATGGAATATCACTCACCAATGAAATCTATGTCATCTGGCCCGTCGTGGCATAATGAGAGGATTCAGGTACGATGATTCTAAGTGAAATAAGTCACACAGAAAATGAAACATCATAAGATGTCACTAATACACGGAATGTAATCTTGGCTACACATGAACTGAATTACAAAACAGAACAGGGTCTCAAATTTAGAAAACCTACTTATGTTTGCTTAAGGGGAAAGGTGAGTTGGGGTGCTGCATAAAACCAGAGATAGAAATTAGCACAGATACCATTCCATACGTCAAATATGTAATAGTCAAGACCTACCCCTTGCTCAACCAAATGGGCTAAACACCCTATATTCAACGTCTAGGAATACACCTGACTACAAAGAATATTCAAACCCATGGATTTATATGTCTCCATAAGAGAATCAAGCGTGTGTACAGCTGCATGAAGGCAGCAGAGAAAATCCGATAAATCCTAATATCAAAATGAATTACAAAAACAAAACAGAATGACAGTGAAATAGAGAGCAATTCTTAAATAATTCATTCAGGGCTTGTGATGCAACCTGGATTTACCTCATCTACACCCAGAGCTGAGTGAGACATAAGGTTGGACACTTCAGGCTGATAGCATTGGTGAGGTTCGATGAGCAAATGCAGACCTTTTGAAGTCATACTGCATGGTACCCATTCCATGGGTCCCAACTCTCCACGTTTAAGCGATTCTTCCTTCAGCTAAAACATGCATGGGAAACCCACAGTATGGTGCACCGTGTGACCGGGAAACGTTTTCAAATGCATCTCAGTTTTCGTCCCCTTTTAGTCGGGTTCACAATTCCTGACCCTTTACTAACACTCTCCCCACTTGGAGAGTCAGTGCCTTTAACCTCCTGTTTGGCACAGTTTGCAATTTCTGCGCAAGATGAACAGGAATAGGGAGAACCAATGAGAGACTAGCTGTAGGTGTCTGCACGGGCTAATTTAATGCTCATTTCCCACCAGGAAGAGGAATTAACCAAAGGCTCAGCATGCCGAGCCGGAAACAGATTAGGGCCTGAAGCAATCCTGCGGGTTTGCGGCCAGCTCACAAGAAAGCGATTTGAAGAAAGGAGCTCAGGGGCACTGTAATTCACAAACCTGCAGAGTTATAAATGACAGCTATCGTCCGAAAATATATTGAAGGAAGGCTGCGAAGAGGACTTGAAAGCGGGGCAGAATTGCAGGAAAACGATTTCAGGGGGTAGACTGGAATTGCATTTAAAGCATAGGAAAAGAGGCAGAACGTCGACAATGATGCACTTGGCCAAAAAGGGCGTATGCGTTTTTTCCTGAATATATTCAGGAAAAAACGCATACGCCCTTTTTGGCCAACCAAGCAAGCATGTTAAAGAAATCTGCACTACAATGAAGTCTCACTGCCCCCCGGTCAAAAGGGCCATCTGAAAAAAGTGTAAAATCCAGAAATGCAGCACAGACCATGGAGAACAGGGAGCCTTGTTACGCTGATGGGTGGGATGTAAATTGCCAAGAGCCACTCTGAAGAAGTGTATGGTGTTTCCTGAAACACCTAAAAAACAAAGCAACGGAGCCTACGGAACTTCCACTTATGGTCCTATAGCTTAGGGAAATTAAAATCAAAAACACACAGCCACACAAAAGTTTCAGACGGCTCTGTTTGCAAGAAACTCGTCTACGGTACAAGTTAAATATCCCAGAAAGCGAAAAATGGATAAAGAAGTTGTGGTACGTACGTACAATGGAATATCACTCACCAATGAAATCTATGTCATCTGGCCCGTCGTGGCATAATGAGTGGATTCAGGTACGATGATTCTAAGTGAAATAAGTCACACAGAAAATGAAACATCATAAGATATCACTAATACACGGAATGTAATCTTGGCTACACATGAACTGAATTACAAAACAGAACAGGGTCTCAAATGGAGAAAACCAACTTATGTTTGCTTAAGGGGAAAGGTGAATCACGGTGCTGCATAAAACCAGAGATAGAACTTAGCACAGATACCATTCCATAAGTCAAATATGTAATAGTCAAGACCTACCCCTTGCTCAACGAAATGGGCTAAACACCCTATATTCAACGCCTAGGAATACACCTGACTAGAAAGAATTTTCAAACCCATGGATTTATATGTCTCCATAAGAGAATCAAGCGTGTGTACAGCTGCATGAAGGCAGCAGAGAAAATCCGATAAATCCCATTATCAAAATGAATTACAAAAATAAAACACAGTGACAGTGAAATAGAGAACAATTCTTAAATAATTCATTCAGGGCTTGTGATGCAACCTGGATTTACCTCATCTACACCCAGAGCTGAGTGAGACATAAGGTTGGACACTTCGGGCTGATAGCATTGGTGAGGTTCGATGAGCAAATGCAGACCATTTGAAGTCATACTGCATGGTACCCATTCCATGGGTCCCAACTCTCCAGGTTTAAGTGATTCTTCCTTCAGCTAAAGCATGAATGGGAAACCCACAGTATGGTGCACCGTGTGACAGGGAAACGTTTTCAAATGCATCTCAGTTTTTGTCCCCTTTTACTCGGGTTCACAGTTCCAGACACTTTACTAACACCCTCCCCCTTGGAGAGTCACTGCATTTAACCTGCTGTTTGGCACAGTTTGCAATTTCTGCGCAAGATGAACAGGAATAGGGAGAACCAATGAGAGACTAGCTGTAGGTGTCTGCACGGGCAAATTTAACACTCATTTCCCACCAGGAAGAGGAATTAACCAAAGGCTCAGCATGCCGTGCCGGAACCAGATTAGGGCCTGAAGCAATCCTGCGGGTTTGCGGCCAGCTTCCAAGAAAGCGATTTGAAGAGAGGAGCTCAGGGGCACTGTAATTCACGAACCTGCAGAGTTTTAAATGACAGCTCTCGTCCAAAAATATATTGAAGGAAGGCTGCGAAGAGGACTTGAAAGCGGGGCAGAATTGCAGGAAAACGATTTCATTGGGTAGACTGGAATTGCATTTAAAGCATAGGAAAAGAGGCAGAACGTCAACAATGATGCACTTGGCCAAAAAGGGTGTATGCGTTTTTTCCTGAATATATTCAGAAAAAAACGCTTACACCCTTTTTGGCCAACCAAGCAAGCATGTTAAAGGAATCTGCACTACAATGAAGTCTCACTGCCCCCCGGTCAAAAGGGCCATCTGAAAAATGTGTAAAATCCAGAAATGCAGCACAGGCCATGGAGAACAGGGAGCCTTGGTATGCTGATGGGTGAGATGTAAATTGCCAAGAGCCACTCTGGAGAAGTGTATGGTGTTTCCTGAAACACCTAAAAAACAAAGCAACGGAGCCTACGGCACATCCACTTATGGTCCTATAGCTTAGGGAAATTAAAATCAAAAACACACAGCCACCCCAAAGTTTCAGACGGCTCTGTTTACAAGAACCTCGTCTACGGTACAAGTTAAATATCCCAGAAAGCGAAAAATGGATAAAGAAGTTGTGGTACGTATGTACAATGGAATATCACTCACCAAAGAAATCTATGTCATCAGGCCCGTCGTGGCATAATGAGTGGATTCAGGTACGATGATTCTAAGTGAAGTAAGTCACACAGAAAATGCAGCATCATAAGATATCACTAATACACGGAATGTAATCTTGGCTACACATGAACTGAATTACAAAACAGGACAGGGTCTCAAATTTAGAAAACCAACTTATGTTTGCTTAAGGGGAAAGGTGAGTTGGGGTGCTGCATAAAACCAGAGATAGAAATTAGCACAAATACCATTCCATAAGTCAAATATGTAATAGTCAAGACCTACCCCTTGCTCAACGAAATGGGCTAAACACCCTATATTCAACGCCTAGGAATACACCTGACTAGTAAGAATCTTCAAACCCATGGATTTATATGTCTCCATAAGAGAAACAAGCGTGTGTACAGCTGCATGAAGGCAGCAGAGAAAATCCGATAAATCCCATTATCGAAATGAATTACAAAAACAAAACACAAGACAGTGAAATAGAGAGCAATTCTTAAATAATTCATTCAGGGCTTGTGATGCAACCTGGATTTACCTCATCAAAACCCAGAGCTGAGTGAGACATAAGGTTGGACACTTCGGGCTGATAGCATTGGTGAGGTTCGATGAGCAAATGCAGACCCTTTGAAGTCATACTGCATGGTACCCATTCCATGGGTCCCAACTCTCCAGGTTTAAGCGATTCTTCCTTCAGCTAAATCATGCATGGGAAACCCACAGTAATGTGCACCATGTGACCGGGAATCGTTTTCAAATGCATCTCAGTTTTCGTCCCCTTTTACTCGGGTTCACAATTCCAGACCCTTTACTAACACTCTCCCCACTTGGAGAGTCAGTGCCTTTAACCTCCTCTTTGGCACAGTTTGCAATTTCTGCGCAAGATGAACAGGAATAGGGAGAACCAATGAGAGATTAGCTGTAGGTGTCTGCACGGGAAATTTAACGCTCATTTCCCACCAGGAATAGGAATTAACCAAAGGATCAGCATGCCGTGCAGGAACCAGATTAGGGCCTGAAGCAATCCTGCGGTTTTGCGGCCAGCTCACAAGAAAGCGATTTGAAGAAAGGAGCTCAGGGACACTGTAATTCACAAACCTGCAGAGTTATAAATGGCAGCTATCGTCCAAAAATATATTGAAGGAAGGCTGCGAAGAGGACTTGAAAGCGGGGCAGAATTGCAGGGAAACGATTTCAGGGGGTAGACTGGAATTGCATTTAAAGCATAGCAAAGGAGGCAGAACGTCGACAATGATGCACTTGCCCAAAAAGGGCGTATGCGTTTTTTCCTGAATATATTCAGGAAAAAACGCATACGCACTTTTTGGCGAACCAAGGAAGCATGTTAAAGAAATCTGCACTACAGTGAAGTCTCACTGCCCCCCGGTCAAAAGGGCCATCTGGAAAAAGTGTAAAATCCAGAAAGGCAGCACAGGCCATGGAGAACAGGGAGCCTTGTTATGCTGATGGGCGGGATGTAAATTGCCAAGAGTCACTCTGGAGAAGTGTATGGTGTATCCTCAAACACCTAAAAAACAAAGCAACGGAGCCTACGGCACTTCCACTTATGGTCCTATAGCTTAGGGAAATTAAAATCAGAAACACACAGCCACCCCAATGTGTCGGACGGCTCTGTTTATAAGAACCTCATGTACGGCACAAGTTAAATATCGCAGAAAGCAAAAAATGGATAAAGAAGTTGTGGTACGTATGTACAATGGAATATCACTCTCCAATGAAATCTATGTCATCAGGCCCGTCGTGGCATAATGAGTGGATTCAGGTACGATGATTCTAAGTGAAGGAAGTCTCACAGAAAATGAAACATCATAAGATATCACTAATACACCGAATGTAATCTTGGCTACACATGAACTGAATTACAAAACAGAACAGGGTCTCAAATTTAGAAAACCAACTTATGTTTGCTTAAGGGGAAAGTTGAGTTGGGGTGCTGCATAAAAGCAGAGATAGAAATTAGCACAGATACCATTCCATACGTCAAATATGTAATACTAAAGACCTACCCCTTGCTCAACGAAATGGACTAACAACCTTATATTCAACGCCTAGGAATACACCTGACTAGGAAGAATCTTCAAACCCATGGATTTACATGTCTCCAGAAGAGAATCAAGCGTGTGTACAGCTGCATGAAGGCAGCAGAGAAAATGTGATAAATCCCATTATCAAAATGAATTACAAAAACAAACACAATGACAGTGAAATAGAGAGCAATTCTTAAATAATTCATTCAGGGCTTGTGATGCAACTTGGATTTACCTCATCTACACCCAGAGCTGAGTGAGACATAAGCTTGGACACTTCGGGCTGATAGCATTGGTGAGGTTCGATGAGCAAATGCAGACCATTTGAAGTCATACTGCATGGTACCCATTCCATGGGTCCCAAATCTCCAGGTTTAAGCGATCCTTCCTTCAGCTAAAACATGCATGGGAAACCCAAAGTATGGTGCACCGTGTGACCGGGAAACGTTTTCAAATGCATCTCAGGTTCCGTCCCCTTTTACTCGGGTTCACAATTCCAGACCGTTTACTAATACTGTCCCCACTTGGAGAGTCAGTGCCTTTAACCTCCTGTTTGGCACAGTTTGCAATTTCTGCGCAAGATGAACAGGAATAGGAAGAACCAATGAGAGACTAGCTGTAGGTGTCTGCACGGGCAAATTTAACGCTCATTTGCCACCAGGAAGTGGAATTAACCAAACGCTCAGCATGCCATGCCGGAACCAGATTAGGGCCTGAAGCAATCCTGCGGGTTTGCGGCCAGCTCACAAGAAAGCGATTTGAAGAAAGGAGCTCAGGGGCACTGTAATTCACAAACCTGCAGAGTTATAAATGACAGCTATCGTCCAAAAAATATATTGAAGGAAGGCTGCGAAGAGGACTTGAAAGCGGGGCAGAATTGCAGGAAAACGATTTCAGGGGGTAGACTGGAATTGCATTTAAAGCATAGGAAAAGAGGCAGAACATCGACAATGATGCACTTGTCCAAAAAGGGCGTATGCGTTTTTTTCCAGAATATATTCAGGAAAAAGCGCATACGCCCTTTTTGGCCAAGCAAGCAAGCATGTTAAAGAAATCTGCACTACAATGAAGTCTCACTGCCCCCCGGTCAAAAGGGCCATCTGAAAAATGTGTAAAATCCAGAAATGCAGCACAAGCCATGGAGAACAGGGAGCCTTGGTATGCTGATGGATGAGATGTAAATTGCCAAGAGCCACTCTGGAGAAGTGTATGGTGTTTCCTGAAACACCTAAAAAACAAAGCAACGGAGCCTACGGCACATCCACTTATGGTCCTATAGCTTAGGGAAATTAAAATCAAAAACACACAGCCACCCCAAAGTTTCAGACGGCTCTGTTTACAAGAACCTCGTCTACGGTACAAGTTAAATATCCCAGAAAGCGAAAAATGGATAAAGAAGTTGTGGTACGTATGTACAATGGAATATCACTTTCCAATGAAATCTATGTCATCAGGCCCGTCGTGGCATAATGAGTGGATTCAGGTACGATGATTCTAAGTGAAGTAAGTCTCACAGAAAATGAAACATCATAAGATATCACTGATACACCGAATGTAATCTTGGCTACACATGAACTGAATTACAAAACAGAACAGGGTCTCAAATTTAGAAAACCAACTTTTGTTTGCTTAAAGGGAAAGTTGAGTTGGGGTGCTGCATTAAAGCAGAGATAGAAATTAGCACAGATAACATTCCATACGTCAAATATGTAATACTCAAGAGCTACCCCTTGCTCAACGAAATGGACTAACATCCCTATATTCAATGCCTAGGAATACACCTGACTAGTAAGAATATTCAAACCCATGGATTTATATGTCTCCATAAGAGAATCAAGCGTGTGTACAGCTGCATGAAAGCAGCAGACATAATCCGATAAATCCCATTATCAAAATGAATTACAAAAACAAAACACAATGACAGTGAAATAGAGAGAAATTCTTAAATAATTCATTCAGGGCTTCTGATGCAACCTGGATTTACCTCATCTACACCCAGAGCTGAGTGAGACATAAGGTTGGACACTTCGGGCTGATAGCATTGGTGAGGTTCGATGAGCAAATGCAGACCCTTTGAAGTCATACTGCATGGGACCCATTCCATGGGTCCCAACTCTCCAGGTTTAAGGGATTCTTCCTTCAGCTAAAACATGCATGGGAAACCCACATTATGGTGCACCGTGTGACCGGGAAACGTTTTCAAATGTATCTCATGTTTCGTCCCCCTTTACTCGGGTTCACCATTCCAGACCCTTTACTAACACTCTCCCCACTTGGAGAGTCAGTGCCTTTAACATCCTCTTTGGCACAGTTTGCAGTATCTGCGCAAGATGAACAGGAATAGGGAGAGCCAATGAGAGACTAGCTGTAGGTGCCTTCACGGGCAAATTTAACGCTCATTTCCCACCAGGAAGTGGAATTAACCAAACACTCAGAATGCCACGCCGGAACCAGTTTAGGGCCTGAAGCAATCCTGCGGGTTTGCGGCCAGCTCACAAGAAAGCGATTTGAAGAAAGGAGCTCAGGGGCACTGTAATTCACAAACCTGCAGAGTTATAACTGACAGCTATCGTCCAAAAATATATTGAAGGAAGGCTGCGAAGAGGACTTGAAAGCGGGGCAGAATTGCAGGAAAATGATTTCAGGGGGTAGACTGGAATTGCATTTAAAGCATAGGAAAAGAGGCAGAAAGTCGACAATGATGCACTTGGCCAAAAAGGGCGTATGCGTTTTTTTCCGAATATATTAGGAAAAAACACATACGCGCTTTTTGGCCAACCAAGCAAGCATGTTAAAGAAATCTGCACTACAATGAATTCTCACTGCCCCCCGGTCAAAAGGGCCATCTGAATAAAGTGTAAAATCCAGAAAGGCAGCTCAGGCCATGGAGAACAGGGAGCCTTGTTATGCTGATGGGTGGGATGTAAATTGCCAACAGCCACTCTGGAGAAGTGTATGGTGTTTCCTGAAACACCTAAAAAATAAAGCAACGGAGCCTACGGCACTTCCACTTATGGTCCTATAGCTTAGGGAAATTAAAATCAAAAACACACAGCCACCCCAAAGTTTCAGACGGCTCTGTTTACAAGAACCTCGTCTACGGTAAAAGCTAAATATTCCAGAAAGTGAAAAATGGATAAAGAAGTTGTGGTACGTACGTACAATGGAATATCACTCACCAATGAAATCTATGTCATCTGGCCCGTCATGGCATAATGAGTGGATTCAGGTACGATGATTCTAAGTGAAATAAGTCACACAGAAAATGAAACATCATAAGATATCACTAATACACGGAATGTAATCTTGGCTACACATGAACTGAATTACAAAACAGAACAGGGTCTCAAATTTAGAAAACCAACTTATGTTTGTTAAGGGGAAAGGTGAGTTGGGGTGCTGCATAAAACCAGAGATAGAAATTAGCACAGATACCATTCCATAAGTCAAATATGTAATAGTCAAGACCTACCCCTTGCTCAACGAAATGGGCTAAACACCCTATATTCAACGCCTAGGAATACACCTGACTAGTAAGAATCTTCAAACCCATGGATTTATATGTCTCCATAAGAGAATCAAGTGTGTGTACAGCTGCAAGATGGCAGCAGAGAAAATCCGATAAATCCCATTATCAAAATGAATTACAAAAACAAAACACAATGACAGTGAAATAGAGAGCAATTATTAAATAATTCATTCAGGGCTTGTGATGCAACCTGGATTTACCTCATCTACACCCTGAGCTGAGTGAGGCATAAGGATGGACACTTCGGGCTGATAGCATTGGTGAGGTTCGATGAGCAAATGCAGACCATTTGAAGTCATACTGCATGGTACCGATTCCATGGGTCCCAACTCTCCAGATTTAAGGGATTTTTCCTTCAGCTAAAACATGCATGGGAAACCCACAGTGTGGTTCACCGTGTGACTGGGAAACGTTTTCAAATGCATCTCAATTTTCGTCCCCTTTTACTCGTGTTCACAATTCCAGACCATTTACTAACACTCTCCCCACTTGGAGAGTCAGTGCCTTTAACCTCCTGTTTGGCACAGTTTGCAATTTCTGCACAAGATGAACAGGAATAGGGAGAACCAATGAGAGACTAGCCGTAGGTATCTGCACGGGCATATTTAACGCTCATTTCACACCAGGAAGAGGAATTAACCAAACGCTAATCATGCCGTTCCGGAACCAGATTAGGGCCTAAAGCAATCCTGCGGGTTTGCGGCCAGCTCACAAGAAAGCGATTTGAAGAAAGGAGCTCAGGGGCACTGTAATTCACAAACCTGCAGAGTTATAAATCACAGCTATCGTCCAAAAATATTTTGAAGGAAGGCTGCGAAGAGGACTTGAAAGCGGGGAAGAATTGCAGGAAAACGATTTCAGGGGGTAGACCTGAATTGCATTTAAAGCATAAGAAATGAGGCAGAACGTCGACAATGATGCACTTGGCCAAAGAGGGCGTATGCGTTTTTTCCTGAATATATTCAGGAAAAAAAGCATACGCCCTTTTTGGCCAACCAAGCAAGCATGTTAAAGAAATCTGCACTATAGTGAAGTCTCACTGCCCACCGGTCAAAAGGGACATCTGAAAAAAGTGTAAAATCCAGAAATGCAGCACAGGCCTTGGAGGACAGGAAGCCTTGTTATGCTGATGGGTGGGATGTAAATTGCCAACAACCACTCTGGAGAAGTGTTTGGTGTTTCCTGAAACACCTAAAAAACAAAGCAACGGAGCCTACGGCACTTCCACTTATGGTCCTATAGCTTAGGGAAATTAAAATCAGAAACACACAGCCACCCCAAAGTTTCAGACGGCTCTGTTTACAAGAACCTCGTCTACGGTACAAGTTAAATATCCCAGAAAGCGAGAAATGGATAAAGAAGTTGTGGTACGTACGTACAATGGAATATCACTCACCAATGAAATCTATGTCTTCAGGCCCGTCGTGGCATAATGAGTGGATTCAGGTACGATGATTCTAAGTGAAATAAGTCACACAGAAAATGAAACCTCATAAGATATCACTAATACACGGAATGTAATCTTGGCTACACATGAACTGAATTACAAAACAGAACAGGGTCTCAAATTTAGAAAACCAACTTATGTTTGCTTAAGGGGAAAGATGAGTTGGGGTGCTGCATAAAACCAGAGATAGAAATTAGCACAGATACCATTCCATAAGTCAAATATGTAATAGTCAAGACCTACCCCTTGCTCAACGAGATGGACTATACACCCCATATTCAACGCCTAGCAATACACCTTACTAGTAAGAATCTTCAAACCAATGGATTTATATGTCTCCATAAGAGAATCAAGCGTTTGTACAGCTGCATGAATGCAGCAGAGAAAATCCGATAAATCCCATTATCAAAATTAATTACAAAAACAAAACACAATGACAGTGAAATAGAGAGCAATTCTTAAATAATTCATTCAGTGCTTGTGATGCAACCTGGATTTACCTCATCTACACCCAGAGCTGAGTGAGACATAAGGTTGGACACTTCGGGCTGATAGTATTGGTGAGATTCGATGAGCAAATGCAGACCCTTTGAAGTCATACTGCATGGTACCCGTTCCATGGGTCCCAGCTCTCCAGGTTTAAGGGATTCTTCCTTCAGCTAAAACATGCATGGGAATCCCACAGTATGGTGCACCATGTGACCGGAAACGTTTTCAAATGCATGTTCGTTTTCGTCCGCTTTTTCTCGGGTTCACAATTCCAGACCCTTTACTAACAGTTTCCCCACTTGGACAGTCAGTGCCTTTATCTCCTGTTTGGCACAGTTTGCAATTTCTGCGCAAGATGAACAGGAATAGGGAGAACTAATGAGAGAGTAGCTGTAGCTGTCTGCACGGGCAAATTTAACTCTCATTTCCCACCAGGAAGAGGAATGAACCAAAGGCTCAGCGTGCCATGCCGGAACAAGATTAGGGCCTGAAGCAATCCTGCAGTTTTGCGGCCAGCTCAAAAGAAAGCTAGTTGAAAAAAAGAGCTCAGGGGTACTGTCATTCACAAACCTGCAGTTATCAATGACAGCTATCTTCCAAAAATATATTGAAGTAAGGCTGCAAAGCAGACTTGAAAGTGGGGCAGAATTGAAGGAAACCGATTTCAGGAGGTAGACAGTAATTGCATTTAAAGCATAGGAAAAGAGGCAGTACGTCGACAATGATGCACTTGGCCAAGAAGGGCATATGCGTTTTATCCAGGGCCCTCATTAAAGAGGGGAGGAGGCTCCCAGCACACTCCAATGGCCAACAGAGGGCCCATGTCACCAAGGTGACGTGTGCCACCCAGGCAGGGGTGACCTCATGTCAGAGGGCCCACCTCACAGAAGGGTGAGGTACCCAGCCAGGATCAGACTCTCACCAGAGGGCCCACATCTCCAAGGGGATCGGATCCAGGCAGGAGTGGCCTCACACCAGTGTGGCCAAATAATAGAAAGGTGAGGAACCCAGAACATGTGGCCTAAACAAGAGGACCCACATCTCCAAGGGGCTGGAAGTGAGGCAGGAAGGAGGAGCCACAAAACAGAGGACCCATAGAATAAAAAAGTGAGGAATCCCGCAGTTGGAACCTCCTAGCATGCGGCAAGGAGCAGCGAGGCTATGGGTTCCCAGCCAGTGTGAACTCACAACAGAGGGCCCTCATCATTAAACTGTGAACAACACAGCTGTTGGGACCACAGAACAGAAGGCCCACATTCCCATGGGGTTGGCATCCTGGCAGGAGTGTACTCGCACCACAGGGCACACATCAGAAAATTTTGGGAGCCCAGGAGTTAGGGCCTGACGCCAAACGGCCCTAATTACAAAGGGGAGCAGACTCCTAGCAGGCACCAACTCTCAACTGAGGGCACACGTCACCAATGTGACGTGTGACAGCCAGGCAGGAATGACCTCACAGCCAAGGGCCTACGTCACAGAAGGGGGAGGAACCCAGCCAGGATAAGACTCCCACCAGAGGGCCCACATCACCAAGGGGATCAGAACCAGGCAGGAGTGGCCTCAAACCAGTATGGCCAAATCATAGAAAAGTGAAGAAACCAGAACATATGGCCTAAACCAGAGGACCCACATCAACAAGGGGCTCAGAGTGAGGCAGGCAGTAGGTGTCTCAAACAGAGGGCCCATAAAATAAAAAAGGTGGGGAATCCCGCAGTTGGAACCTCCCAGCAGGCGGCAAGGTACAGCGAGGCTATGGGATCCCGGCCGGTGTGAACTCACAACAGAGGGCCCTCATCACGAAACTGTGAACAACCCAGCAGTTGGGACAACAGAGCAGAAGGCCCACATTCCCATGTGGTTGGGAACCTGACAGGAGTGTCCTCCCACCAGAGGGCACACATCAGAAAAGTATGGGAGCCCAGGAGTTAGGGCCTGACGCCAGAGTGTCCTCATCACCGAGAGGAGAATGCTCCCAGCATGCTCCAACTGCCGCCAGAGGGCCGACGTCACCAAGGCGGGGTGTGCCAGCCAGGCAGGAGTGACTTCAGGGCCGAGGGTCAACCTTACGGAACTGTGAGGAACCCAACCAGGATGAGACTCTCACCAGAGGGCCCACATCACCAAGGGGATGGGAACCAGGCAGGAGTGTTCTCACCACAGTGGTGCCACATCACTGAAAGGCGAGGAACCCACATGTGGCCTCAATCCAGAACACCCACATCAACAAGGGGCTCAGAGTGAGGGAGGCAGGAAGTGTCTCACAACACAGGGCCCATAGAAGAAGAAAGGTAAGGAATCCTGCAGTTGGAAGCTCCAAGCAGGTGGCCCAGAGCACGGAGGCTCTGGGATGCATGCTGGAGTGAACTCACAGCAGAGGGCCCACATCCTGACACTGGGAGCAACCCAGCCGTTGGCACCTCAGAACAGAAGTCCCAAATCCGCATGGGGATGGGAACCTGGAAGGAGTAACATTGCACCAGTGGGCTCACATCAGAAAATGTGCGGAGCCCAGCAGTTAGGGCCTGACGCAAGAGGGCCCTCATCACCTTGGAGAGGAGCGTACAAGAAGGGTCCAACTGCCACCAGAGGTCCGACGTCACCAAGGCAACGGGAGCAAGGCAGGCAGGAGTGGCCTCACACCAGTGTGGCCAAATCATAGAAAGGTGAGGAACCCAGAATATGTGGCCCAAACAAGCCGACCCACATCTCCAAGTGGCTGGGTGTGAGGCAGGTGTCTGGAGGGGCACATTTAACTCTAATTTCCCACCAGGAAGAGAAATTAACCAAAGGCTCAAGGTGCCGTGCGGGACCCTGATTACGGCCTGAAGCAAACCTGCGGTTCTGTGGCCAGCTTTCAAGGAAACGAGTTAAGAAAGGAAATCACAGGCACTGTAATTCACAAACCTGCAGAGTTATAAATGACAGCTATTGGCAAAAATATATTGAAGTAAGTCTGCACAGAGGACTTGAAAACGAGGCAGAATTGCAGGAATCATATTTCAGGAGGTAGATTGGAATTGCATTTAAAGCATGTGAAAAGCGGCAGATCTTTGACAGTGATGCACTTGGACAAAAAGTGCGTATACATTTTTTCCTGAATATATTCAGGAAAAAACGCATATGCCCTTTGTGGCCAACCAAGAATTCGAGCAATGGAAATCCACACTACAATGAACTCTCATTTCCCATTCGTCAAAAGAGCCATCTGAAAAAAGTGTAAAACCCAGAAACACAGGACAGGCCATGGAGAACAGGGAGCCTTGTTATGCTGATGGACGGGATGTAAATTGCCAACAGACACTCTGGTGATGTTTAGGGTGTATGCTGAAACATCTAAAAAACAAAGCTACAGAGCCTAGGGCACTTCCACTTTTGGCCCTATAGCTTAGGAAAATTAAAATCAACAAGACACAGCCAACACAATATCCAGGGCTGCTGTGTTTACAAGAACCTCGAGTCCAGTACAAACTAAATATCCCAGAAAGAAAAAAATGGATAAAGGAGTTGTCCTACTTACGTACAACGGAATATCACTCAGCAATGAAATCAATGTCATCAGGCCTGTAGCAGCAAATTGAGTGGATTTAAGTATGATGATTCTAAGAGAAATATGTCACACAGAGAAACATAATTATCATAAGATATCACAAATAGAGGGAGTGTAAACTTGGCTACACATAAACTGAATTACAAAACCGAACAGAGTCTCACATTTAGATAAAACTTATGCTTGCTTAAGGGGAAAGTGGAGTTGGGGTGCTGTATAAAACCAGAGATTGAAATGAGCACACATACCGTTCCATAAGCCAAATATGTAATAGACAAGACCTACTCTTTGCTCAACGAAATAGACTAATCCATGGTGTATCACCTCAAACCTGTTAGAATGGGCATCATCAGAAAATCTACAAACAACAAATGCTGGAAAGGGTGCGGAGATAAGGAAACCTCTTCCACTATTGTTGGGAATGTAAATTGATGCAGTCACTGTGGAGAACATTATGGAGTTTCTTATAAAACTAAGAATAGGATTACCATATAATACAGCAATCCCACTACTGGGCATATACCCAGACAAAACCATAAAACGAAAAGAGACATTCACCGCAATGTTCATTGCATCACTATTTACAATATCCAGGTAATGGAAGCAACTTAAATGCCCACAGACAGACGAATGCATAAAGATGAGGTACATATATAAAATGGAATATTACTAAGCCATAAAAAGGAATGAAATTGGGTCATTTGTAGAGACGTTGATGGATCTAGAGACTGTCATACAGAGTGAAGTAAGTCAGAAAGAGAAAAACAAATCCTGTATATAAATGCATATATGTGGAACCTAGAAAAGTTGTACAGATGAACCGTTTTGCAAGGCAGAAATAGAGCAACAGATGTAGACAACAAACGTATGGACACCAAGGGGGGAAAGCTGTTAGGGGGGTGGTGGTGGGAGGAGTTGAGAGATTGGGATTGGCATGTATACATTTCTATGTATAAAATAGGTAACCAAAAAGAAGCTGCTGTATAAAAAAATAAAATAAAATTCAAAATTACAAAAAGTAAAACAGAAAAAATATTCTTCCCTTCACATAATGTATTTATATGAATAAATTATTTCCATGCTTATATCTGTAAATACAAAAAAGAGGAATAAAATCTACCTTGAACCAAAAACGAAAAAAAGAAAAAAAAACAGAACCCACCAGTTACACAGAGGAAAACCGTATCAGGGCCCTTGCTCCAGTTGTAAACAATTCTGAAGTTGGTCAGTGGTGGGGAATCATCTCCCATTCAGCCAGCAGGCCCCACGCAACAAGCGTCCTCATTGCAAAGCTGGGGGACCATGCCGAGGCATCTGTGAGTAAACGTGGGCCGAGACCCAGGCCAGCTGCTGCTGAAATGTTCCCACCCTTCCCAGGTAAAACACCTGAATATGTACAAGGACTTGAAAGCCTAGAGGAAGGGCCATGGAGCCACATGAGCGACAGCATGCTAGCCGACTTGGTGCCTGCAGGCCAGACAGGATGGTCCTGGCCCTGGGTGCTCTTCTGGAAGCTTTCCATTTCCCTGCCTGAGATACCCCTCCTGTCCCGGCCCCCACTGCTTTCTTCCTTACTCACCTCTGCCCAGGGAGAAATTCCAGCGGCAGGTATGGGTGACACATCCTCTTCTTTAGCAGGT